>NC_054385.1:61894180-62198109 GCF_017654675.1 Xenopus laevis | reverse complement strand
AATATAGATTGAGTCTTTTTTATACTCATTTTAGATTATCCATTTTTGTGTTTATAGTGTCTTTACAAGCAGTACTGTGAGTTAGATCTCCATTTCTCACACCTCATTTTAAACACCTGTGTATAATGGACTGTTTTCTAGTAGATGACAATACACTGACTGCCTTACTCATGGCCCAAACATATGGTTTTTGGGACTGATCTCATAGATACATAGCACCAGTGCAGATATCCATACCAGCCAATCACAACTTTGTTTTCATTTTCAAACTTATAGTATGCTACTTGGTTCTAATTACTGATTTGATACTGTTCAGACTGACCCAAGATCAAATAAGATATCTATCTATCCTATCTATCTATCTATCTATCTATCTATCTATCTATCTATCTATCTATCTATCTATCTATCTATCTATCTATCTATCTATCTATCTATCACAAGGGAATATTTTTAAATCCTGGTATCTAAACCATGATATTAGCAATATATATTACAGTACAGTGAATAAAGCACCCGCTCTTGTAAAATATAAGGTTATTATAAGTAACCGTGGAGTTTCATGACCATATAAAAACACAAGGCCGACTATTTTTATACAGGTCATGGAACTTCTAATATCCTCATTTTACAACTGGGGGTACTTTATTTATTAAAATACACAAATTTCAGTGAGTCATGTGACAGAAATGACATCAAAACCGTTTATAACTTATGACATCAGAACTCACCATTTATAAGGATATAATTTACAAGAAATTCATAACTTGTGTTGTGTATATATATATATATATATATATATATATATATATATATATATATATATATATATATATTCAAATAAATATCACAAGGGAACATTTGTAAATCCATTTATCTAAACCATAATATTAGTAATGTATAGTACTGCAAATAAATTAATTGATGATTGGTAAAGTGACTTGAAAAAATTTAATTCTGTCTACCAAGAACATCTTTGGCTGGTTACTGAAAGCTAGGAAATGACATTGAGGTTTAACACCCTTGACCTATGACTAAACCTAAAAGTGGGATTTACACTGCACCATGTCAGTAAATAATGACCCAAACCTAATAAGCATAGCATCTTTATTGGTGCATTGATTTTTTTATTCTGTAATGCAAACCAATTGTATATACGATGAATTACGTTTTAATTGCTGAGAAAATTGTTCACTCTATATCAATATAGAGATAATCATGTTTATATTGCCTGTATGAGAGATTTATTATCAGATAATATATATATATCTATATATATCTATATATATCTATATCTATATCTATATCTATATCTATATCTATATCTATATCTATATCTATATCTATATCTATATCTATATCTATATCTATATATATATATATATATATATATATATATATATATATATATATATATATATTATATATATATTCCTTAGTGGGGGAAAAAACAAATACAAGATTTTAATTTTCTTTTGTGCCTAATAGTCTATAGGTCTTTGTGCTTTGGTGTCCAGTGCTTTTTTATTTCTTTAGTGTGTATTATTTTTAAATACTTTATTGGCATTTAGGAATGTGCTTTGTGTTTATACTTTATATAGTCTCCTTACTCTGGATGGTTACTATTTAGAAAATATCACATTATGGTGATGGTAGTCCTTCACATTCTGTATGATATCATGTTCTGTAGAGAACAGAAGTAATATGTTATATCCCCCCTCCCTGTTTGATGTCAGATAGTATGCTTGACATACTAAGCCATTGTAGCCAGACCCAACCTTGTCTTCTTGATGGATCACAATTTATCCTAATCCATTAGTCATAGGCCCTGTTTTCTATTCTCATCCAATACTGCAATATTACAGTTAGTGCATTTTGCTATAACTGCAGCCAGGCTCCATAGGACTTTGAGATTCTGCTGTATTTACTTTGTCATCATTTCTATCTTAAATTACGAACAACCTCAATTCCATATCGCTGGGCCAGCCTTATAAAATTAAAAAGTAACTAAACCAAGTATGTCAGTGCAATAACTAATTCCATTGAATATTTTTTGAGGAGGAACTAATCCGTGGATGTTAGACACACCACAATATTGTATAGATACATTAATTGCTTTCTTCATAGTCCTCTGTAAATAGTAAAATTGCATTATAAATATCTGTAGAAATAACTTAAAACACAGCTTGACAGGGTACGGCCTCCGTATCCTATAAGATGAGTAAAACTGGTTTGTCGAAACTGAAGAACTTGTCACACTATGGTGTTCACAAGTTTTTGGCACTTATTGCATTGGGAATGACTTTTCCACCTCTTTTCACTTATTTGGCCTTTGGATGTTCAACTCGAACCTCTTTGGGAGTAAATACTTCTGCAATTTCCATTAGTTGAAAAGGCAGTGCTGATGTGGCCCAGCATGTTTTCCCCACATTCCCTCAGGGGGAAAAGTCTTATGAGCTTGGATTGAAAGGTGCAAAGGTCTCTGAAGTGAATGTGGTAGAGCAAAGGAATTCAATTTACAAGAATAAGCAGCTCCACCGGACTCCAATACAGATAAAACCAGGCAAAAAAACGATGTTTATATTATATTCTGTTTTAATAAAAATGTCATGTTTAGATTTGGACATGCCTACTACGTTTACCTGTGATGGATTTTGGGCATTTATAGTTCCTGATATTACTTGTTATCATACTCATCTTTTCCTGTCCCAGTGCAGCTTAAAATGGTCAGTTTTATCATGAACCAATTGACTTGCCTGTATCTATTTTGGAGTGTGCCAGAAAAACTCTGTACCCAGCACCACATGCAGGTATGCTGGAATTGAACCTAGCGCTAAAAGGCAGCCATTGCACTGTGGTTTTTAATGTTCAGAATAAATCACAACTAATTGCTAGCACTAGCAGCATGTGTATTATTTTATTTCAAACCATATCCCTTTAAGATAAAGGCTGTACTTGGTGCAAGGGCAATGGCACATGTGGAGACTAGATGTCCCCAATAAATCTCCTCTGATTGCCCATGGTAGAGGAGATTTATCACAGGTGCCTAATCTCCATGTTTGCTCTTGCCCTTAAACGCAGCAGACAAAAACCATTTCAAATAGGCTAGGAACCTGCATGCTAGTAATGTCAGTTGCGGCAAAACACGCAGATCCATCTTGCTCCCTCCAGTGATCTCAGAGATAGGCAGGACGGGCTTAGGTATATAAATTATCATCGCACAGTTTGCCATGTTGGGTGAAAGGGTTAGGGTTTGGGAAGAAGATTTTTTTTGACCCACTCTTTACTGTTTCAATGGTCAAATGAATACTTGCCTGAAAAAACACACATGTAATCTCTTTCAAGCAACTATTGCATGTATGTATAACTTATGCCTGTTCAGCACTGATTTTTTTTGGACTTTTTAACAATGTAGTTCCTAAAGTGTTTGCACAAACCTCACATTCTGAGTAGCAAATTACAATTTTAAAAAAGTGAGGTGACAAAAAAAAAAGGAGAAAAGGCACAGGATACACAGCAGATAAGATCTGTACTATACAATGGGATTCTTTAAAACATATCTGTTATCTACTGTGTATCCTGTGATGGAATGGCTGCCCCCGTGGTTACACAGCAGCTTATTTATATAAACTATAGTAGTGTTTCTGAAGTAAACACTCCAGTTTTACCAGTGCAGCACATTATATTATCTGCCTTTAAATCATTAATTTTTTTTTTTTGGTTTTACTGTTCCTTTGAAGGGACACACTGTGCTGCAGTTTGGGATATGGTTAATGTTGCCTATTTCAGACTGCTACATTTATTTATCACCAAATTGTTAGTAGGCACTAGGCTTTAGCCAGTACATGACAATATCTCGATTGCATAATAGTGTGACGGAAGAGCTAATCATAGCATTTATAACGAAAAAATGCACAAATCCCCTAAAGAAGCAGGGTTGCCAGCTTATCCTTTGAAAACTTTACACATAAAGTAGTCATTCTTCACGGCAAATCAGCAACTAATTTAGTCACAAAAAATCCACTGTATTCTACTGCATGTATCTGAATACTAAAGGAACTAGCATCAGATCTCCAGTTTAAGCCGAAAATATTGCGGTTGTTGTCTTTAGATTCACATCCCCACATAATTACAATCCTCCCAATAACCCACACAGACATTCATAATGCACCTACCTGGTGTTAGCCACAACCTCAGTAAACACCTTGTAGTCAAATATTACTGCATTTGTTTCCTCTCAAAATTACACTATTGCTTAAACACACCTTCCTGCACCAGGGGAAAAGGTACTGAGTGGGGGTAGCAAAGAAAAGCATGATGAATTGAGGGGAGAGTTGGGAAAGAAACGGAAATGGTTCATGGGGAAAGCAGAGTAATGCATAAATGGACAGAAGCTGAAATTGCATTTCCTATAACCTGATCAACAAACTGGACAAATGCTAATCTATTGCTTTTGTGCCACTAAGCCAAACACAAGATATTCTTTCTCATGAAGGACCAGCCAGCTCTTTCCAGAAGTAGGGGTGTGGTTGTCCCTAACACATTTCCATTTAAAACCATTTAGAGTATTATTGTGGATAAAAGGATTATTTATAAATAATGCAATATAATGTTAATATTTTTTATGCAAGTGATCTATCCTCTGTAAGTACAATACCTATTTGGTTCTTACTAGCTTATATTTTATCTGTGCAATATGGGCCCTAGAGCCTTGCGTGACTGTATTTACTTTATTTACAAAGGACCGTATTTATATAAACGTGTTTTAGAGTAGGGTACCTTATAAGAATACCTTTTATTATTTGGTGTTTGTAATATTGTACCCTGAAATTAAATGTCCTGAAATACCCATTGAGAATATCAGTTGTGAAGCATGTGGTACTACAGTTAACCAAAGGTGCTTGCCTGTTTTATGGTCCTGTACTGTAGCTTCAGTCTTTCTTAAAATGGTTTCATATTAGTCCAGTGTGTTGTGGGGACTTTTTCTAAGCGGAAAATCTTCAATTACTTCAAGAAGACTCTGCATTTCATATCTTCCTATAACAGGTCAGTGATGTTCAGATCTGTTATCAGAGAGGCCATGGAAGTCTCTTGACTCTCGCTGTAGATTACCTGGTTACTAGGGTTTCATACCAGAACCTCCTATCACTATATGCCACTCCTGGTTTTTACAATTTCCCCCTCGGAGTTAGATATATGCGTGCACAATGAGCATTCATTGATGTGAGAAGAGCCCATTCCAGTAGGCTACATGCACATTTTCAGTTGATTCTTTCTGTGCCATAGTATAGCAAGAGTTGGGAAGAGTTTTGCCATCTTATGATGATACGTTTCATTCGATCGATAGCAGCAGTGCTATTGGTGGATCAGGCTCCAGTATGATCCTTTATCTTTGAGATAAAAACATAAAGTTAGACCCATAAATCTTTGGACAAAGACAACTTTTTTCTCATTTTGATTTAAATTTTAAATAAAACTCAGATGCAGTTGAACTGCAGTCTTTCATCTTTAATTCAGTGAGTTGATCAAAAAAATTGCATAAAAATGTGAGGAACTAAAGCCTTTTTTTAACACAATCATTTCATTTCAGGGGCTCAAAAGTAATTGGACCATTGACTCAAAGGCTATTTCATGGGCAGGTGTGGGCAATTCCTTCGTTATGTCATTATCAATTGAGCAGATATAAAAGCACTGGAGTTGATTTGGGGGGGGGGGTGCTTGTATGTGGATGATTTTTGCTGTGAACAGACAACATGCGGTCAAAGAAGGTCTCCATGCAGGTAAAACAAGCCATCTTTAAGCTGCAAAAACAGAAAAAACCCATCCAAGAAATTGCTACAATATTAGGAGTGGCAAAATCTACAGTTTGGTACATCCTGAGAAAGAAAGAAAGCATTGGTGAACTCAAAAAGACTTGGACATTCACGGAAGACAACAGTGGTGGATGATCGCAGAATCATTTCCATGGTGAAGAGAAACCCCTTAACAACAGCCAAACAAGTGAACAAAACTCTCCAGGAGGTAAGCATATCGATATCCAAGTCTACCATAAAGAGAAGACTGCATGAAAGTTAATACAGAGGGTGCACTGCAAGGTGCAAGCCACTCATAAGCATCAAGAATAAAAAGGCTAGTTAGGACTTTGCTAAAAAAAAATCTAAAAAAAGTCAGCACAGTTCTGGAAAAACATTCTTTGGATAGATGAAACCAAGATCAACCTCTACCAGAATGATGGCAAGAAAAAACTATGGAGAAGGCGTGGAACAGCTCATGATCCAATGCATACCACATCATCTGAAAAAAATGTCAGAGGCAGTGTGATGGCTTGGGTGTGCATTGCTGCTAGTGGCACTGGTACACTAGGGTTTATCCATGATGTGACACAGGACAGAAGCAGCCAAATTAATTCTTAGGTGTTCAGAGACACTGTCTGCTCAAATTCAGCTAAATGTAGTCAAATTGATTGTATTATAATGACCCAAAACATACAGCCAAAGCAACCCAGGAGTTTATCAACGCAAAGAAGTGGAATATTCTTGAATGGCTAAATCAGTTACCTGATCTGAACCCAATTGAGCATGCATTTCACTTGAAATGAAAACTAAACTTCAGACAGAAAGGCCCACAAACAAACAGCAACTGAAAGCTGCTGCAGTAAAGGCCTGGCAGAGCATTAAAAAGGAGGAAACCCAGAATCTGGTGATGTCCATGAGTTCAAGACTTCAGGCTGTCATTGCCAGCAAAGAGTTTTCAACCAAGTGTATTAGAAATGAACATTTTATTTTTAGTTTTTCTAATTTGTCTAATTACTTTTGAGTCCCTGAAATGAAGTGATTGTGTTAAAAAAAAGGTTTTAGTTCCTCACATTTTTATGCAATCTTTTTGTTCAACCCACTGTATTAAAGCTGAAAGTCTGCAGGTCAACTGCATCTGAGTTGTTTCATTTAAAATTCATTGTGGTAATGTACAGAACCAAAATTAGAAGAAAGTTGTCTCTGTCCAAAGATTTATGGGCCTAACTGTATCTGGACATGTTCAAGTAACGTGTATCCATGTAACTGAGTCTGTGCTTACTCACGTTAGGAATCCTACACATTGGTGCTCTTGGAATCTGGGAAAAAAAGCAGCATGTACTTTTCAATGAGGTTGTATTCTGGCCGCAGGGATGCACCGAATGCAGATGAAATGCATCAAGTTGTGTGTCCTTGCGGCAGAGTGTGTACAACCTATTTGTACAGCCCATGTTTAAAGGAACAGCAACATCAAAAAATGAAAGTGGTTTAACGTAGTAATAATATGTACTGTTGCACTGCACTGGTAAAACTGTTTGCTTCAGAAACAGTACTATTGTGTATATAAATAAGCTTCTGTGTAGCAATGGGGGCAGCCATTCAAAGGAGAAAATGCTTGGGTTACAAAGTAGATAGCAGATAAGCTCTGTAGAATATAATTGTGTTATCTGTTATCCACTATTAAACCTCTGTCATATAGCCTTTTTTCAATGTATGCCATTGATACACAGCAGCTCGTTTATATGAACTATAGTAGTGTTTCTGAGGCAGCTGTCTCGATGTAGTGTCCCATATGTCCTCATGTAATTCTAGAATATCTTGTAAACATTTTATAGCAGGGAAGTATTTTATTATTCTTTATGAGTACACTGGACAGAAGTGGATAATTGTTTGGTCATAGTTTGGGGCCCCATCAAACATTGTCAAATGTACAGGGATACTAATTTCTGCACCAGGTTATGTGTTTGTGCACTGGCTGCGAATACAATTGGATTTCAGAATGGCAGCCCTGTTCAATTTCATTCTCATGACATACACAACATACTTGTTCAGATATTGTCATACACTTGAGAATTGTTTTTAAACTTGTCCATCAGTATGCTGTCAGGATATTGCCCCTTGACAACCTAATGCAACATAAATGAATGTAAACTTAATCCAGAGATGATCATCCCTGTCAGAGTCTTATCAAATTGTCATGTACGTATCTGTAAATATTGCCTTTTTACATTGAGTCAGAATTTTTGCAATCTTAAATGTGCTCTGTCACTGAACACCTGAAATGCAGTTTCTATCAGAAAGAACTCTATATATGTATATGTCAAAGCCAGTGTATCTGCACTCGTCTCCAAATTTGTTAAACTACATGGTCAGTTAAAGTGATGCTGACACTAAAAAACTGCTTTTAAAAATATAAATGTACATTAAAAGTTACCTATAGGTCATGTTGATCGTTTTTTTGCTGAGAGGTTCATTTTTGTAAGTAATTGTTAGTTATAAGTTTGCCAACCTGCCTGTCCCATCTCAGCCTGTCAGTTAGGGGCACATTTACCTAGGGTCGAATATTGAGGGTTAATTAACCCTCGATATTCGACCGTCGAAGTAAAATCCTTCGACTTCGAATATCGAAGTCGAAGGATTTAGCAATATTCCTATGATCGTACGATCGAAGGAATAATCGTTCGATCAAACGATTAAATCCTTCGAATCGAACGATTAGAAGGATTTTAATCCATCAATCGAAGGATATTCCTTCAATCAGTAAATTGTTAGGAAGCCTATGGGGACCTTCGGTAGGGGGTCGAAGAATTTTTTAAAGAGACAGTACTTCGACTATCAAATGGTCCAATATACGAACGATTTTTAGTTCGAACCGTTCGATTCAAAGGTCATAGTCGAAGGTCGAAGTAGCTATATTCGACCATTCGAAATTCAAACTTTTTTTCCTCTATTCCTTCACTCGAACTAAGTAAATGGGCCCCTTAGTGTTTCAAATACTGCTGCACAAATATGGCAGCCCCCTCATACAGGAACATGGGACATCAGACAGGTAATTTAAAAGCATTGTGCACATACTTTATGGCAAATTTATAAGTAGCTTTCAAATGCAATATTATGATAGATATAAAAAAGCGTTTAGTTTCTGGTGTCAGTATCTCTTTAACAATGCATATGGTTGGTAAGGACCAGCACTCTCTTGTATTCAATTTAAAACAAAAACTCTCTATTTCACATACCACTTGACGTGTGGTGTTTATTGTAGCAAAAACAGACGTTTCGGCTAGACACCCAGCCATTTTCAAATTTATTGTCCAATGACTGGATGATATACATATTCTTAATGATTTATAAGGCTGTAATGCCTAATTGAGATTCAAATTACACAGCAGCTCAGAACCCATTAGACTATAACATCAGCCCTGTAACATCAGATTCTATGACAAACCACACTTGAGGATTTTGGACGACCCCTAAGTTTATTGTCTCCATAACTGCTGAAAGCCTATGGGCCTATGCCCTTGCATCTTTACTATTACAGGTATGGGATCCGTGATCCGGAAACCCATTATGCAGATAGCTCAATTACAGGAGAGCCATCTCCCATAGACACAATTCTAATCAAATAAATAATTTAATAATACATTTTAATACATTTTAAAAAATGATTTCCATTTTTCTCTGTATTAATAGAACAGTAGCTTGTACTTGATCCCAGCCAAGATATAATTAAACCTTATTGGAGGCAAAACAATCCTACTGGGTTTAATTAATGCTTACATGATTTTCTAGTAGACACTTATGAAGATCCAAATCACAGAAAGATGCCTTATCCGGAACCCCCCAGGTCCCGAGCATTCTGCATAATAGGTCCTCTACCTGTGTAGGGTTGCAGAACCTTTTTGTTGGAACATGACATTTGCTATCTATAATAAAGAAATTATTGCTATATTAATTTTAGGCTTTAATTGTCTTTTAAACTAGCCCCACCCTTTCCTCTACTATTATTAGAATTGGTAATTAGAATTATCTTCTCTCCAAACCCAATTACCCTGAAGAATTAGGAAGTTGAAGTACTTTCAGTTTAACTCTTTACCGTGTAAGTGCATGAAAGAACAAAAAATTTTTTCAATAGACAAAGCTGTCTTGCCAAAATTTGACCAAATGAATCACTATTGGACCCCATTATAATCAGTAGTAAGTGCTGTAGCTATTAATCGGCAGAAATACAATCCTGTTGCATTTTGGAATATATACTTAACACGTGTTAAAGTACTTCTAGTGCCTCCTTTGGGAAACTGTCTACTACATCTTGTTTTTTTGTCACAGTTTTGCATCAATTACTTTGGGTCAAAGGGTGAGATGTCCATCATTTCTTGCAATTTAGGAGTTAAGAACAGTTAGATTATGAATTAACTTATATTATAATTATGAAATATTTATAATGCATAAAGTCATCATCATTTTTCATAAATATTATTTTATAGAACTTTTCCAGATTAAAACTGGAGATATGGTATTTATATATATATATATATATATATATATATATATATATATATATATATATATATATATATATATATATATATATATATGTATGTATGTATGTATATATACGATGTACAATAGAAATGGAGAAAAATAACCCATCAGGTGCTGCTGTGATTGTAAAAAGTGCAGTATTTCACTGGCAGTCAAAGTTCTTTAGTTGCAAGGTGGGCTTGTTGTCGGTCACTGATAGACTAATAAGCCTTAGAAAACATCATAATGAATGTTCGAACAACATGGCATCCTAGATACTTAAAGGGATACTGTCATGGGAAAACGTTTTTTTTTTTCAAAACACATCAGTTAATAGTGCTGCTCCAGCAGAATTCTGCACTAAAATCAAATTCTCAAAAGAACAAACAGATTTTTTTATATTCAATTTTGAATTCTGACATGGGGCTAGAATTATTGTTAGTTTTGCAGCTGCCCCAGTCATGTGACTTGTGCCTGCACATTAGGGTGGAACTACTTTCTGGCTGGCTGTTATTTCTCCTACTCAATGTAACTGAATCAGTCTCAGTGGGACTTGGCTTTTATTATTGAGTGTTGTTCTTAGATTTACCAGGGAGCTGTTATCTTGAGGGAGCTGCTATCTGGTTACCTTCCTATTGTTTTGTTGTTAGGCTGCTGGGGGGGGGGGAGTGATATCACTCCAACTTGCAGTACAGCAGTAAAGCGTGACTGAAGTTTATCAGAGCACAAGTCATATGACTGGGGCAGCTGGGAAACTGACAATATGTCTAGCCCCATATATACTTAACGATTTCCAAGAATGAGGAGAGCACTCATAAATAGCAATTTATGCTGTGATTGTATTTATTCAAGGCTACTACACGACATGTTTCGGATCCATGTTGATCCTTTATCAAGTGTAACTTATACAGAACAAATCAGGCTTATATAAGCCCTCCCATAAAGTGACTAATTAGCCCTCAGGCGTGTCATAAGTTAACAGTGTAAAACAACATTTAACCATTGAATCCATATTCCTCATCAAGTGAATGATAAGTCCATATTATCCAAATATATTGTGCTTAATAATCTTCAGTATTCTGAAAGTGCTGTAAAACAACATATAAATACATATAAATATAATAATCTATTTAAGAATATTCTACATACAATTAAAAGGCATTAAAAACACATAATCATAACGTGATACTTTCATTACTTGTCTAGCGAATACTCGTAAACGGATACTTTCCTTTCTAACAATTACATTGTAATCTATTTGCTCTCAAAATGTATCTAAAATGAACTACAACATAGTATTCAAAAGATCGCTAACTTGCTATGGATCAAACCGTTACATTTATTCAGCTGACACAAATTTGCACTAGTATTAACTCTTACCACAGAACTTTACTCATGTATGTTGATGAAAATTCAAGGCCTGCAAAATCAAAAAAGAAGGAAAGGCATGAAAGGGTTATAAAAATGGTTTCAGACTCCAACTATCATTTAGTCCACTCGGGGTTAATGTATTCAGCCTTCTAATCCACTTCCCTTCTGCTTGGAGTTATTTCTTATGTCTATCTCCACCTCTGATATCCACCCCAATCTCATCTAGTACACACCATCTAAATTGCATTGGATTGTGATTAAATTCAACAAAATGTCTAGACACCTGCGTGTCCGTTTGTGTGCCTGCTTTGAAGTTCCTAATATAGCCTCTGTGTTCCTGGATCCTCTTTTTCACTTCTCTTTTCGTTTGACCCACATATCCCATGCCACATGGGCATTTAAAAAAGGTACACTACAAATGTAGAATTACATGTGGTATGACATTTTCAATCCCAGAATCCCAATACCAAGGGACATGTACCCGCAGAGACGGCTACCGAGGTAACTGATTTAGTAATTAACTTATCCACCCATGAGCCATCACCCCTGGAACTTTCCCTTCTTAATAAGGGACTTGGATTTGTACCATCTTATAATGTGCACATGGAAGACTGTGAAACTGACTTTTTAAAATTCACCCGTAAACTAAAATTAAAATTGTGTTATACTGATCGCATTATGCCTGAACCTAAGAGTGCTTTTAAGAAAAAAAGTACGATTATACCTGATTTAACTAACGACTCTGTGGAAACCTTTGAGCATGTAGTACTTACTGAAATGAGAAAGATATGGGCTACCAATAAACAGAAGTGTGTAGATAATCTTAGCCATACTGAACAGAAATGAGAGTTACAACAGAATAATGGGGTTATTATTCGCAAAGCAGATAAAGGGGGGAGGATTGTGGTGCTCGATAAGGATCAGTATAATCGAGAGGCATTTAGACAATTAGACACCCCAGGTCATTATGCGAAAATTGGATACGATCCCACTAGTATGATAAAAAACAAATTGATTTGATGGTGGAAGATGCAAACCTTAATTCTGTAATTAACTCCACAGAAAAAGACTTTTTGATCACAGACAGTCCTAGGGTTCCTGTGCTATACCTATTACCCAAAGTGCACAAAACACTTATCAATCCTCCTGGGAGACCTATAGTCTCTGGTATTGGGTCGGTACTGGAACCTTTATCACTGTTTGTTGATCATTTCCTACAGAATGAAGTGAAGAAAATTAATGTGTGTTTGAGGGATACCACTGACCTCCTCTGTAGATTAAACCAACTTGAGGCCCTTCCATCGGGGTAATTCTGTGTGGAATAGATATACAGAGCCTCTACACTTCGATTCCCCACTGAGAAGGCATGTCATATGTAGAGGAAATTTTGTTGGAAACAAATCTGCACAGTGCAAAAATATATTTTATATTGGACTGCCTTAATATGGTTTTGACTAAAAACTACTTTGCCTTTGAGGATGACTTTTATTGGCAAACACAAGGCACCTCGATGGGTGCTGCGGTTGCGCCATCATATGCAAACATATTTGTGAATTGCTTGGAAAAAAAGTTGTTTCTGGAAAAAAAACCTTATTGTAGACATATTTTGAAATACTTCCGTTTTGTGGATGACATCCTACTTATTTGGACAGGCCCTAAGGCAGATCTTATAAGTATGATACAAGAGGCTAATCTGAGTCACAACACCATAAAATTCACCTATGAGTGTTCAGAAGTTGAACTTAACTTCTTGGATGTTACGATAACTAAAAATAATGGTGTGATACAAACTAGCCTCTACAGAAAATCAGTTGATAAGAACAATTTGTTACATGTTAAGAGCTTTCATAACCCTAAAGTAAAAAGAGCAATACCAAAGGGTCAATTAATGAGGGCAAAAAGGATTTCTTCAAGTACAGAGGGATATGTGGAAGCTTCGGATATTCTGACTGGTCGCTTTCTGGAGAAGGGATATAGACCGGAATGCATACAAAAGGCCATTAAAGAGGTTGAACCAATGTCTAGAGACAGCTTATTGGCTACAAAACAAAATAATAAAGTTGAACAAAAAATAGCATTTGTGTCTACATATAGCCAAAAAAAGTACTGGCCATTATTACAAACAGACCGACAATATGATCAGCTTTTTGCAGATTCGCCTCTTTTTTGTTATAAACGTGGTCGTACTTTAAAAGATTTATTATGCCCTTCAGACACCAGACCCAAAAAGACCAAATTTCTTGGTAAACCTAGATTTGGTACATATCCATGTCTAGGATGTAATTGTTGCTCTTCGATAATCAAGGGCAACAAAATTAATCATCCGACAAAGGGATATGAAATAAATATAAAATGTCATTCCACATGTAATTCTACATTTGTAGTGTACCTTTTAAAATGCCCGTGTGGCATGGGATATGTGAGTCAAACGAAAAGAGAAGTGAGAAAGAGGATCCAGGAACACAGAGGCTATATTAGGAACTTCAAAGCAGGCACACAAACGGACACGCAGGTGTCTAGACATTTTGTTGAATTTAATCACAATCCAATGCAATTTAGATGGTGTGTACTAGATGAGATTGGGATGGATATCAGAGGTGGAGATAGACATAAGAAATTACTCCAAGCCGAAGGGAAGTGGATTAGAAGGCTGAATACATTAACCCCGAGTGGACTAAATGATAGTTGGAGTCTGAAACCATTTTTATAACCCTTTCATGCCTTTCCTTCTTCTTTTTTGATTTTGCAGGCCTTGAATTTTCATCAACATAGATGAGTAAATTTCTGTGGTAAGAGTTAATACTAGTGCAAATTTGTGTCAGCTGAATAAATGTAACGGTTTGATCCATAGCAAGTTAGTGATCTTTTGAATACTATGTTGTAGTTCATTTTAGATACATTTTGAGAGCAAATAGATTACAATGTAATTGTTAGAAAGGAAAGTATCAGTTTACTAGTATTCGCTAGACAAGTAATGAAAGTATCATGTTATGATTATGTGTTTTTAATGCCTTTTAATTGTATGTAGAATATTCTTAAATAGATTATTATATTTATATGTATTTATATGTTGTTTTACAGCACTTTCAGAATACTGAAGATTATTAAGCACAATATATTTGGATAATATTGACTTTTCATTCACTTGATGATGAATATGGATTCAATGGTTAAATGTTGTTTTACACTGTTAACTTATGACACGCCTGAGGGCTAATTAGTCACTTTATGGGAGGGCTTATATAAGCCTGATTTGTTCTGTATAAGTTACACTTGATAAAGGATCAACATGGATCCGAAACATGTCGTGTATTAGCCTTGAATAAATACAATCACAGCATAAATTGCTATTTATGAGTGCTCTCCTCATTCTTGGAAATCGTTAAGTATATATCGGGATAGCGGTGGACCCGTGGAGGATTGGATGCATTCTACTATACAGCTGTGGCAGTGCGGGGAACGTTCCTATTAATGCAAATGTCTAGCCCCATGTCAGATTTCAAAATGAAATATAAAAAAATCTGTTTGCTCTTTTGAAAAAGGGACTTCAGTGCAGAATTCTGCTGGAGCAGCGCTATTAACTGATGCGTTTTGAAAAAAACATGTTTTCTCATGACGGTATCCCTTTAATATACAGTAGATATATTTTGTATGTATAATGCCGTGCTGTTTAAACATTAATCAGTCTGTTTTCTAAGGCATTACAACTAGGTTTTTGGTACTTTCCCACGTTATTAATGTCTTTTTAAAAATTATTTTCTCATTTTTAATTCTACATCTGTGTCCTACACTATTTTGTGGTTCTAACAGAATCTCTTAATTTTTCTTTACACAGATTGTGGCTTCGCACATCTCATTATGACTCCTGTATCTGCCTCGTGTTACAAAAACCATGATTTTGGAGTAGTGAAGAATTATCCCTGTTAATCTAGTGTGGCCATCCAGAAAGAAGAATCCTGTGCATGGGGCTACAGAGGTTGTTGGTCTTGTTGACATCCTGGTGTATCTTGCCTTCAAGGACAACCTGTGCATGGGGTGGCAGTGTGTGGCCTCACCTCAGCAGTTGTTGATGTGGGGAGGATGAGTAATGCACCATGATGATGATGGCACGGAAGCAAGATGTCCGTGTGCCCACCTACAGTATCAGCGTTGTGGGCCTTTCTGGCACAGAGAAAGAGAAAGGCCAATGTGGCGTTGGAAAATCATGCCTTTGTAATCGATTTGTAAGACCCAGTGCAGATGATTTTCACCTGGACCACACATCCGTCCTTAGCACTAGTGACTTTGGGGGTCGTGTTGTAAACAATGACCATTTTTTGTACTGGGGAGAGAGTGGACAGATGCCGGAAGACTGTGTGGACTTTAAGGTGCATGTGGTGGAGCAGACAGAATTCATTGATGATCAGACATTCCAGCCTCACCGTAGTACTGCTCTACAGCCTTACATCAAGCGTGCCGCCTCCTGTAAGCTGGCCTCTGCTGAAAAACTTATGTACTTCTGCACAGATCAATTGGGCTTGGAACAGGACTTTGAGCAGAAGCAGATGCCTGAGGGTAAATTGTTGATTGATGGCTTCCTTCTATGTATAGATGTTAGTCGTGGAATGAACCGGAACTTTGATGACCAGCTAAAGTTTGTGTCCAATCTTTACACCCAGATGGCCAAGACGAAGAAACCCATGGTTATGGTTCTTACAAAGTGTGATGAAGGAGTAGAACGTTATATCCGTGATGCTCATAGTTTTGCCCTCAACAAAAAGAACCTGCAAGTTGTAGAGACTTCAGCCCGATCTAATGTGAATGTGGATCTGGCCTTCACTACACTAGTGCAGCTTATTGACAAAAGCCGTGGAAAGTCAAAAATTATTCCTTATTTTGAGGCACTAAAGCAGCAGAGCCAGCTGATTGCTGCTGCAAAGGACAAATATGAATGGCTTGTGAGCCGTGTAGTAAAGTCTCATAATGAGACATGGATCAATGTTAACAGGCGCATGCAGAGCAGCATTGAATACCAGGATTATGTGCATTTAGAGGGAACAGACAAAGCTAAGAAACTATTCCATCAGCATGTGCAACGGCTTAAACAGGAACATATAGAACGACGCAGAAAAAATTACCTCTCCGCTCTCCCACGAGCCTTAGAAAGCCTTGTTCCTGAACTGGATGAAATAGACCGCTTAAGCTGGGTTAAGGTTTCTAACTTGCTGGAATCAAAGGCAGAGTTCCTTAAAGTTTTTATTGTCCTTGAAGAGACACCATGGGAATTTACAAACCACATTGACAGCATTGATGAACGCATACCTTATGACTTGCTGGAAACAGTGTCTGCAGCAGAGGTCTATGCATCCTATTTAGAGAAGTTAAGGAATGCCAGGAAAAAAGAAGAGATGAAAAGATCTTTCAAGGACAACTTGATCACATCTCCTTTCATAACACCAGGTAAGCCTTGGGAAGAGGCTCGAAGTTTTATCATGAGTGAAGAATTTTACCAGTGGCTGGAAGAGCCTGTATATATGGAAATCTACAGCCGGCACCAAAAAGAGATCATTGACAAGGCTAAGGAAGAATTTCAGGAGTTGTTGCTTGAGTATTCAGAGCTGTTTTATGAGCTAGAGCTAGATGCCAAACCCAGTAAAGAGAAAATGGGTGTGATCCAGGATGTTCTTGGTGAGGAACAACGTTTTAAAGCATTGCAGAAGCTGCAGGCTGAGCGGGATGCCCTGATTCTTAAACACATTCATTTTGTCTATCATCCAACCAAGGACACTTGTCCTAGCAACCCTTCATGTGTTGATACAAAGATCGAGCATATACTCTGTTCCAGGTGCACATATCCCTATGATAGACTCCAAAAAGATCCAAATGTAGATAGGATCAATCTTGTGATCCTTGGAAGGGATGGTTTGGCACGAGAGTTAGCAAATGAGATCCGAGCCCTCTGCACAAATGATGATAAATACGTAATTGATGGAAAGATGTATGAGTTATCCTTAAGGCCTATAGAAGGCAATGTTCGGCTTCCTGTTAATTCTTTCCAGACATCAACTTTCCAGCCTCATGGCTGTCTGTGCCTGTACAACTCCAAGGAGTCTCTGTCCTATGTTGTGGAGAGCATTGAGAAAAGCAGAGAATCAAGCCTAGGTCGAAAGGAAAATCACTTAATTAATTTGCCCCTGACATTGATCCTTGTCAACAGAAGAGGAGACACAAGTAGTGAAACGGCACATAGTCTCATTCAACATGGCCAACAGGTTGCCAGTAAGCTTCAGTGTGTCTTTCTTGATGCAGCATCCACTGGATTGGGCTATGGCCGCAATATAAATGAGAAACAAATAAGCCTAATTCTTAGAGGGCTACTGGAGTCAAAAAGAAACCTAAATCTTGTCGGCTCCACTCCAAGCATCAAAGATTTGACTGATTGTGAGCTGCGTATTGTAATGTGCCTGATGTGTGCAGACTTATTTAACATAGAAGATGTGCTGAATGCACTAAAACCTCACACTTACCGTCCATCACAATGTGGTCTTGGCGGATCAGTTCTGCTTGACCTACCAATTGGCAGTCAAAAACGTCGCTTAGAGCTCATGATGTTGTCATATCATTCCTCCTTTAATGTTCGCAAGACTCGTTTAGTGCACGGCTACATGATTTTCTACGCAGCCAAACGTCGTGCTTCCCTAGCTATGCTGCGTGCCTTTTTGTGTGAAGTGCAGGATATTGTCCCTGTGCAGATTGTTGCCTTGACTGAGGGACCTCTAACATTTTTGGAAAATGTGGCACGAGAACAGTTACAAGAAGGAGAGGAAATTGCTCAGGACATTGAAGGTAAATTCCTTATTTTACCACAAGGGCAGACACAGCCAAAGTTTGATGTGTTTTACCCCTTCTTCAAAGATGTGTTGGAGAAAAAGGTGATCATTGAAGCTTCTCACATGTATGATAATACAGCAGAGGCTTGCAGCACCACAGAGGAAGTGTTTAGCTCACCCCGTGCAGGCTCACCCCTTTGCAATTCCCACTTGCCAGACTCTGAAGAAGACCCTGAGCCTTCACCTCAACACCTCTTATTTCGAGAGGAGCCTAACATATCGGTCCCCACAAAATTTACCAGAGAACTGGAGGAGACTGAGAATCTTCACTTCATTCCAATGATAAACCCCTTAGAGAGCAAATTCAACAACAAGGTACCTCCTCCCCTTAAACCAAAGCCCCCAATTCCATATGAAATTTCCAAGCCCGAGCTATCATATTTGGATACAGGGTCTAGGGATGGGCACCGGAAGTCCTTGACTTCCATAAATTGGCCCCCTTTGGAGGCCTTTGACCCTTCTGACTATGCTGAACCCATGGATTCAGTAGTGAAGCCAAGAAACCAGGAGGAGAACATTTACTCTGTACCCCATGATAGCACCCAAGGAAAGATCATCACTATACGTAATACGAACAAACCACAATCTAATGGGAGTGGCAATGGCTCGGACAGTGATATGGACACAAACTCATTGGAGCGAGCAAGGAAAGCATCCATTGTCACAAAACCTGTCCTTTACCGTACCAAGTGTGCTAAACTTGGGAAATTCTCTAGCTACAGGAGTAGTTTGAGTGTTGGCAGTGATGATGAACTGGGACCAATTCAAAGAAAGGAAGTGGAGACTGGTACACAGGGTACAAAGGGGGACAATACCACAAATTCCTATGAAGCTGATGTAGAGGACCCACGCAAGAGAAACATTTTGCGCAGTCTCCGAAGGACCACTAAGGTAACTGAATGGACCTTTGTTTATTAATGCTAATGAAAGACAAGTTATCCTTGTATTTAAAGTGACACTGCCATCAGAATAGATTTTATGCATATTTTAAAAAGGGAATATAATGTACAGTTCTGGTGATAAGACAACTAATAAACAAAATGCAGTTTACATTGTGCAAAAGCCAGCATAATTATGATTACAGGCTGTGAATTCTTACTGCGATCTAAAAAGATGGCATATTAAACATAAATTAGTATAGTCATCTTTTGCAAAATATGAAGTACACTGTATTGGCAGAAAATACTGAATACTGGTGTAGTAGAAATTGAGGGAATGCACATGTTTACAGTCTACACTGAGAATACTTTAAAATTTACATCTTGGTTAATTCCACATTTATGGGGTTATTTATTAAAGGTCGAGTTACTTTTTCCAATAAAAAATCGAGTTTTCAAGGATATTTTTCAGCCAAAACTCACATTTTCGGGTTAAAAAAAAAATATTTTTTTTGAGATTTATTATACACGGAAGCTGAAAATACTCAAATGAGAAAATACACCATCTAAAATCTGTCGAGCTCATGTAGAAGACAACAGCATTGAACCATTTGAAGATGTTTGTAGCCTTCATGATGTTCAAATTTTTTTTCAGTGGGTTTTCCTCAAACTCAAGTCTTTCAAGTTTTTCACCCCAGCTGATTCATTTTTTTTACGTTAGATTTTTTTCTTAAATTAAAAACCATTCGAGTTCATTCGAATTCTAAAAAAGCTCACAAAGCTCTAAAATTCGACCTTTACTAAATAACCCCCTTAGTGTTTATTTCTGTCCCCATTGATACATACCCATATACCGATTTATCCCAGGATAAATCGGACTGACCGATATGTTTAATTACTTGTACATATACTTAAACATGCTCAAATATTAAACTCTTGTTTCAAGGCTTCTATTTTTTTCACATCTCTGTCCTACTTTCTTATATTTTCATACATTGCATGCCATTTTATTTATTTTTGTAAATATTTCAAAATACCATACTTTCCTGCATGTACCTTTACACATCCTTTGCCTTTCTCTCGGTATCCCCAGTGTCCCATGTACTGCTTTCTGCTGTTATCTGTAGTTCCTTTCCCCCAGCCATTTTCTGTTTGCCCCCCATTCTTGTTACAGCCCCCTCGTCCCTATTTAACTTATTGTTCTCAAGTATTTTTTCTCATTTTCCTGTGTCCCTGTTAAATTCCCTCTGCCTCCTGCCTTTACATTGAACATTATTAGTTAAATAATATGAGTGCTTCCCCTACTGACTGAGCAGCTGCAGTCAATATTCACCACATAGCCATTAGAAAATCAATTACTTGCATTATTCAACCATTATTTAAAAAATAGAATGCCAAATCATATGGGTACAGCGGACAGTTTTATTACTGCATTATAGCAGCATAGCCATTCTGCTTTGGTCTTTCTCTTTACCTGTCCTTGTTTACTAAGAGATGGAGATTGCAACTCATTGCCCAACTAATGATATTAATATAAAGCCATGCATAAAGAGATTGTGTTGTATACTTGTGTATTATTTCCTTTATTCTTTTCCATCAGCCCTATTTGCGGTGAGTTTGGCAGGATACAAAACAAAGGGCAAACTTGTTTGAGTAAACAAATACTATATTTTAAAGTAGCTTGCATGTATTAGCAACTGTCTCATAATAACTCTCAACACCACATTTTCAAGCCCAATAATACACACCCTGCTAGAGTGCACATTCTCCAGCCATAAATTAAGCTATTTTCGGCTGAAATGCTCCCTTAAAGGACAACTAAACATGAAAAATTAATATGGCTAAAAATTCTAAACCCTAAAAATTAATATGGCTAAAAATTCCATATTTTATATACTGAATTCATTACACCAGCGTAAAGTTTCAGCTTCTCAAAAGCAGCAATGATCTAGAACATCAAACTTGTCACAGGGGGTCACCATCTTCGCCATCTGATGTGTGCAGACTTATTTAACATAGAAGATGTGCTGAATGCACTAAAACCTCACACTTACCGTCCATCACAATGTGGTCTTGGCGGATCAGTTCACCATGCTTTGAGGAGCTGTTGAGAATCTAAACTTAGGTTAAGGGTCGTTGCAAATTATCAAACAGAAAATTAAAGTTGGGCTTTAATATAAACTGATGCTACAAGGCTGATTATTAGTGATCAACGAAATTTTTCGCCAAGTTTCGCCACAAAAAATATGCCCATAGATTCCAATGGGAGAAAAAAATGTTGCGTGCCAAAAAAGGTTTGACTCCCATAGACTTTAATGCATTTTGTGAATTTTTGGCGAGGCAAAACATGTCAGATTCACCCATCACTGCTGATTATTAAATTCAGATGCTAGTTGCGCTAGTTTCTGTGCTGCCATGTAGTAATTATCTGTTATTATCTGATTATTAATGACCAATCAGCCTTATATTGTGACATTTATATTCTATGTGTACTGTATATTGTGAGTGGGTCCCTAAGCTCAGTAAGTGACATCAGCACAGAGCATGTGCAGTGAATCAACAGAAAATAAGATGGGAAGCTATTGGGGCAACTTTGGAGACACAGATCTTTACTGCTAAAGGGCTGTGTTTGCCTTGTGCTGGAACAGAAGCACAACACATAAAGTACAACATTTCTAGCTTACTTCTTTAGTTAAGCTTTAGTTCTCCTTTAAGCTTCCCAAGGTCTGTCTGAACCTGCCATATGTGCCTTAGGCTTAATTCTTGACACTTCAGTAGTTCAGAGCAGAGTAGCGTTTTTGTATATCTTAGCTTTAGTTGGAGGTCTAAGGGCAATGATACACGGAAAGATTTGTTGCCTGTGTTAAAAAATTCCCAGAAAATACCTTGTCTTCTCTAACATTGTAATTTGCTTGTGGTAGCAAATTTTTTAGACAACAAATCTCCCATGTGTCATTGCCCTTTGACCTCCAACTGTACCCTCATGGGCCAAATTTGGCCCTCCAAGAGTTTTGTGTGTCTACCCCGCCCAAGCATGTCCAAGCTCATCTTAATTTTTTTTTTATATATCAGTGAAGTCTTTGGAGCTCATGGTCATGCTGAGGACAATGACCTGTTCTTCTAGAGCAAGGGTCCCCAACCTTTTTTTATCCATGAGCCACATTCAAATGTAAAAAGAGTTGGGGAGCAACACAAGCATGAAAAAGTCCCTTGGGATGCCAAATAAGGGCTGTGATTGGCTATATGGTAGCCCCTATGTGGACTGGCAGCCTACAGGAGGCTCTACTTGGCACTATACTTAGTTTTAATGCAATTAAAATTGCTTCTGAGCCTGGAAATCAAAAATAAGCACCTGCTTTGAGGCCACTGGGAGCAACATCCAAGGGGTTGGAGAGCAACATGTTGCTCACGAGCTACTGGTTGGGGACTACTGTTCTAGAGCATGCTTGTGCAAGTTACTCTTTCACAGTATATGTATCTAGAGAGCCTAACTTCCAGAATTATATATATGGCATGACTTGAGGAAACGAGGATAATGATGATAAATTTTAGGGCATGTTCACTTTTAGGGAGGTAACATTAGGAGAGTCCTTTCATTTGTTATACAAAGTTATACATACATACATTACTTTATGCATTTGCTCTGTTATCTCTGACTATGCCTTCATTAAAGGGGTATAGGTAACATCTACATTTGCAATTAAGTGGAGATTAGCAGGCACGTCATGTGAATTGTGCGCAAAGATTTTTTGGAGCAAATACATATAATTGGCCTCTTTCCACTTTTTGTGGCTGTACTTTTGCAATTTTGAAGATTTTTTTAGAGCCAATAAATATCATTGGCTTCTTCCACTTTTTTTGGCTGTACTTTTGCAATTTTGAACGCTCTAAGGGGAAACTTCTATTTTCTCTGACCCTTTTATATTTTTCTTCCCAGAAAGTGAAACCTAAACCTCGCCCATCTTTAACCAAGGCAACCTGGGAGAGTAATTACTTTGGCTACCCTCTGAGTAGTGTGGTGACTTCTGAACGACCAATTCCAGTATTCATTGAGAAGTGTGTAGAGTACATCGAAGCCACTGGTGAGGGTGTGTGTGTATATAAAATTTTAATCTTTTCTTTGAATGCTAATTTGTACCCATAAAGAAATGGGGAATAATATGTTTTGTGAGCAGTTTCCCCAATAGGGTTGTGTAGCAAATTTGTCAATTCCCAATCCATACAGTATGTAATGTGGGTAAAGACAAATGTATTTGTTCCCAATGTTCGTCATATAGCATACTTAAACCTTGGCCGTCTCTTTAAGTATGTATGTAAACGTTTATTTATATAGTGAAACAGGTATGGGATCTGTTATCCAGAAACCCGGTATCCAGAAAGCTCAGAATTATGGAAAGGCCATATTCCATGCACCCCATTTTATCCAAATAATCCAGAATGTTTACAATAATTTCATTTTTTCTATAATAACAGTTCCTTGTACTTGATCCAAACAAAAATATAATTAGTCCTCATTGGAAGCAAAATCAGCCGATTTGGGTTTATTTAATGTTTACATGATTTTCTATTACACTTAAGGTATGAAGATCCAGATTACAGAAAGATCCTTTATCTAGAAACCCCAGGTCCAGAACATTCTGGATAACAGGTCCCATACCTGTACTTGCCTTGTTCAAAGCACTATATAATAGAACAAACGGGTCAATACAACATTGAAATACAAAATACGGTTACATTTAAGTTTAATCATGTAGAGAGAGTGTTAAATATTAAAGGTGGTTGGTTGCCTACATATCCTATAGGTGCAAATATATAATGGGACTTTTTTAAGATTATATAAATGCATTAATCTCAGATCTCTTTGTTCCTAGGAATGACCACAGAAGGCATCTATCGTGTTAGTGGGAACAAATCTGAGATGGATTCTCTTCAAAGGCAATTTGACCAAGGTGTGAATAATGTCCTAAATTGTAGAATTTCTGATCTATCTATCTATCTATCTATCTATCTATCTATCTATCTATCTATATATACATATCTCTATATATACATATCTATATATATACATATATATATATATACACATGTTTACATATAGAATCTCTCCTAAGTACAAAGTAAGTACACTACTGTTTTATTGTGGTTTATTTTTTCTCCAGCACTATTCTATTACTCAACAAAAGGAGTATGTTTATGTTTTATGTATTCTACACAAGAGGAGGAAAAGATAACTGTAAATTGGCTGGTTGTTTATATTTTTATGCAGTGTGCCAACACTATGTAAAGATTAGCCACTTTATCTTGCATTTATGCAATGCTGAAGACATCTGCTTCTATTTTGGAACACAAATTTAAGGGAACTCTCGTGCTGTAGCCTGTTGTCATGCTGGAGGCTGGTTGAATGTCACCATGTCAATCTTTCTGCAGCAGTGTAATTATGCCATAGATTGTTAAAGACTAAGATCACAAGGCTGAGATTAGCATAGTTTTCTTTTTCTGGTGGCAGTTTTAGTGTACAGAACGAATTATTTATTAAAATGGAGTGTTAGACAGGTTTCAGTGGCAGGTACTGCAGAATAGCAACATGAACAATGAGCTTGATATCATTATTACCGTAATATTCAAAGGAGTAGTTTTCGAGACAGACTGCCTACAGTATCCAGATCAAATGTAACCTGTCACGTGTTGCTTGAGTAAGGTGTCCAACGCAGTGTTTAGAATTGCTGCTTTACAGCACTGGGGTCCTATGAAGTATTCAAACCAGGGCAATAACTACAGTGAGTTTGCTTTGGTTTAATTTGTGTACTAATAACATGTAGGCAGTGTAATTGACTGCTGAAAAAATTGATTATAGTTTCTGCAAGTGATAGGGATTTATATTATAAGATATCTGCTGTAAATGAGATGACTGTGCATCTCACTGACTGTGTCTAGAGGCTTATGATATTAGGGCAAAATAGATACTACTGTTATGTGTCTTTCTTTTTCTTTTTTTAGATCATAACCTGGACCTGGTGGAAAAGGATTTTACAGTGAACACTGTGGCTGGAGCATTGAAGAGTTTCTTCTCTGAGCTACCGGACCCTCTGGTGCCATACAATATGCAGACTGAGCTGGTGGAGGCATATAGTAAGACACGGTCTACTATGGGTTTACTCTACTTAGGGTCTCAATAAGGCAATGTGTAATGCAACCCTGAATTACCATAATTACTTAAGATTCCTTGCTTATGCTGCATTCTAGTGGATACCGTGTTAAACAATTGTGTTGTTGCGTTTTATTACCTTGCATAATCTTGAGTAATTTCCCTTGAGCTGATCCATATGTTAATCTTGAATCCGGCTGTTTCCAATAAAGATCTTGAATTAATTTATGTCGATCAAGTTCTGTCAAGGAAATTATACTCAAAGGTTTGCGATTGTGTAATTCTTTCTTAAAGGAGAAGGAAAGATACCAAAGCAGATTATTGCCAATAGATTAGCCATAATATCGCAAGCTATAACACTATATTTATCCTGCAGAATGCTTTACCATACCTGAGTAAACCGCTCTAAAATCTATCTCTCGGTTTGTTTAGGATAGCAGCTGCCATATTTGTTTGGTGTGACATCACTTCCTGCCTGAGTCTTTCCCTACTCACTCATAGCTCTGGGCTCAGATTACAGCAGGGATGGAAGGAGGGAGGGGGGAAAAGGGTGGGAGAGAGGAGCAAACTCAATGCCTGTGCCCTGGAAGTTTATGCTGAAAGAAGGAATTCTGATACAGAAGTCCATGTATACACAATAGAAGCAAAGAAATGCTGTGTTTCTTTTGACAGAGGACTCAGAGCAGCATTACTGGTGTATTTATATAGACCTTTCTCATTTCCTTATCCTTTAAATGCCATCATTTCATGTGGTTTACAGCCAGAGTCTCAAAGATGAATATTAGAGTTTTGAAGAAAACAAAAAATTGAATATCCAATTCCAACAATCAATTTCTCAAGTTGTCATTAATTTCAATGGTATCACAGAAAATCTGAGCTAGAGGAATGAAAGTTTGATCCATTTGAGTCTATTATATTATAATTCTGCATGTGCAGACACCAGAATTTAAATGCAAGTCTGATGGCACATGGGCATATTCCTCTGGGGTTTTAAGATGATGGAGAAGCACCAGGATTAACCACTGTTGCTTCACATAAATGGAAAGGTGTGACACAGTAGCTGCTTTTCAACCAAAAAATGGTATAAGGCTGAAAAAACCTGGATATATGCATATCCTGTTCAAGTGAAAAGGAGGCAAAATTAGCGCTGCTGGAAACAAAAATAATTTGTAGATTTTATATGTCTCCTCTCATGCACAGCTTCCATCTGAAGCTGTGGCCTGTCTGTGCAGCTATACAGAGACGTAGATCCAATTCTCTCCTCTTGCCTGCCAAACACATTTTGTTATTCATTCACATCCAGAGATTAGTGATATGATGCATTCACTTTGAGACATATATGGGAGAAATAAATGAGCTGCAACTACCCATCCCTTAAGATTGACTTTATATTTTGAAAGTGTTCACTGTTGAAATGCTGGCATTTATATGCAGAAGTATGAGCTGAGGAATGTTTGTGATTTTCCACACACACACGCACACCAAAGGTATGATCTGTATTCTGGTCTGTATCCTTATGTCATTAAATAACATCTATGCTTGTCTTCCTTTTGCAGAGATAAATGATCTAGAACAGAAGCTTCAAGCAATGAAGGAACTTCTAAAAAAATTTCCAAAGGAAAATCACGAGATCTTCAAATATGTTATATCTCATTTAAATCGGTGGGTTACCTTTATTGTACTGCTTGTTCTTTTATGTCACACGTGTTACTTAAGAAATGTTGTAAACCCGATCGGTATCTTGGCTGAGTAGCCTGCATTTTGCTTGTATAAAATGAAATTTTATTTTTTATATACTAAAACCTTATCTTCTCTTAATTCAAAAAAGATGTAGGCCTTTATTATCTAAGGGCAATGGCACATGCAGAGATTAGTTGCCATGATAAATCTCCTCTTCTGTGGCGACTAATCTCTTCCAAATGTTACTGGTGATAATGTAAATTGCTGGTGGTAAAATATGTGGAGCTTAAATTTTCCACACAAAGCAACTTCCGGCTTCAGAAAAATGAAGCATCACATATGTTTTACTACCAGCGATTTACTTTATCCCCAGTGGATAAACATTTGGAGGAGATTAGTTGCCTGCAGTAGAGGAGATTTGTCACGGAAGACTTATCTTCTCTTGTGCCATTGCCCTGAGGGCTTGTGCCACTACCTTTTGTTACTAGAAAATAGCTATGTAAGGGTCTGGCCACACGGGCAGATTCTGGGAGATTAGTCGCCAGGCGACAAATCTCCTCTTCTTTGCTGCGACAAATCTCCCCGATCTGCCTTCTACCGGCTAAAATGTAAATTGACTTGGTGCTGGCACACAAAGCGCTTTGTTTTCTGAAGTCGTCCGAAGTTTCCTCGTGAGACAATTACGGACGACTTCGGAAAACGAAGTGTGCCTGCCCCCAGGCGATTTACATTTTAGCCAGCAGAAGGCAGATCGGGGAGATTAGTCGCTGCGAAGAAGGAGATTTGTCACCTGGCAACTAATCTCCCCTAATCTGCTAATCTGTAAAATGTGGCCAGACCCTAAAACATTTATTTTTTCTATGGAGCGCGCCACATGTACAGAGATGCCCATAAACCCATATCATTGTGGTCATAATGGTCCAGTCCTTGACATTGACACATGCAAAATGGTAACATGAATTGATTAATCCATCTAAAATATAAAATTAAAAAACCATGTTAAATCCACATGCTGTATGGCTATAAAACATTGTGGAAGGTAAGTATTGCAGAGTGCATTAGTTTATAAGCAGCTGTGATTATGAACTGAATGCTGATTTGCTCAGTCCAATGAGTCCAAGAGATTAACATTTTAAGAGATTATAGCCTTAGCATGCATAAGAATTTTAGAGTAGCATGTTGTAATAGCTTTAGGGTTGCTATCTTACAATTTTACATAGAAAAACTTTTAAAATACACCTGATAAATGATTTGTCAGTTAATTTAAATTCATACTACATGTCTGCAGAGAATTCCATTCTGAATGTATCAGCCATACAGGATGTGGTTTAAACATGTCTGGGGTGACCGTAGGTTAATAGAAAAACAAATCATGAAAAAAATCAAGTACTATTTACATAGTAGGCAGAAAGTATGTTCAAAGTAGGCAGTGTAGGACTCAAGTAAAATGTGGGGCCTGGCGTGGCACGAGGTTACATATTTTGACCCAAATGTGGTACTAACATGACATTTTCCTTCTAAACATGGCCATACACCGCAATGTCTCCAAACGAGCAGATCTCTCCCAGATATGCCAACATTGAGCTGGGCGATATCGAGCTGATCCCATCGTGGTCCCTAGGGCCCAACGATTGGATCAGAATGGAGGCGGTCGGATCGCGGAACCGCATCATCAAACATATATGCGGCCGCAATCCAACAGGATTTTTTTACCCTGCCTGATCGGCATCTTGCTGACTTTCAGCCAAATATCGATTGGGGGTGCCCGTCGGATGGCCCCACAGCCGTTGCCAGTTTTTATCGGCCTGTGTATAGGGGCCTTAAGAATATTTGCTAATGCTTTTTTGTTTTGTTTTTCAGGGTTAGCCAGCATCATCATGTAAATCTGATGACCAGTGAAAATTTGTCCATCTGTTTCTGGCCTACATTGATGCGCCCTGATTTTACCACCATGGACGCTCTAACTGCAACTCGCACATACCAGACAATCATTGAGCTTTTCATTCACCAGTGCCCCTTCTTCTTCTACCAGCGCCTTCCCGTGGACCTGCCTACCCCTAGTTCCCCATCTACTCCACCTCTCACCCAGCCATCTCCTCCTCAGTCCCCTCCTCTGACGCCTGTATCCCCCTCGCTGTCCCTGCTTCCTGCGGAGCACAACATCCTGTGATAGCCCCTCCCCTTCACCAGTATCTAGTCACCCGGAGGCAAAGTCCACCCCTCCCTGCTGCTTGCTGACCTTTTCTAAAGGGTCAGTAGTATTACACATGGGACAATTGCAGCCATGGAAAGACTGGGACCCTGTAATGGAGACACTGTGCAAGTGAAAGGTGGATATTTGGTACATTTTGGAGACAGGCTTCTCTGGTACACTGTTTAAGAAAAAGGCAGGGTTCCCTGGTACACTAATTGCAAAACTATGGGGTCCCTGGTACACTGACTGCAAAAGAGAGGGATTTAGTACACCCACAGTGGAGAGGGTTTGCCAATGTACAGAAGAGCCCTAATCTTGAGTGGATCAGAGGCAGGGCCCTAATCTGCTCTTCAGATCTCCACTAGTCTGGGTTACAAATAAAGTGGCACTCAGATTTGATTACATGAGGATAACATGATGAGTTGCACTCAATGTATTACAAGAGGATCTGCACATAATGTCTATTATGAGAAGATCAACACTGTGATTTACAGTCCAAGATTGTCTGGTTTAGATCTAGTTGGTTTATACAGACAGGAGTCTCTCTTTGTTGTCCATTGTGTTTGTGGAAGTTACTATTAGGTGTTAAGATGGCAGCAATGCTGTTTCTTGTCTGCCCCTTCCCCCCCAAAGAAAAAAAAGCAAAAAAATAAAAAAAAATACACTAAACACACAGGACCCAGATACCACACTACATATTTTAGCACTTACAGATGTGACTGATGCAGGAAATGAGAGTTAACAAAGGATGCATGAATTCAGAATTGTATGCTTTGTACATTACTACATGAACACTAATGTTATACAGGCTGGAGTGCACATGCATGATACATGTGCTGGGGAGGTTTATCTCCTGTTGCTCCAACTGTTTTTATGCTAGGCATCTCAGGATTTCAATGCACTGCCGAATGGATTTGAGCAAAACTCCTGAGGTGCCTTATTGCCTCGGCTCATTTTTGAGCCATCCCCTCATGTTGACATTTTAAATTCGGAGCAAGGCTGGATCCTCATATGCATGAAGGATAAAACACTACTTCCTCACCCATAACCTAACTGACACTAAGATTGCCCCCTAGAAACACAGCCTAGCCACCACTGAGATTAACTTTTCTCCTTATCTCACCCTCTACTCACAAAGACCTCTCCTACCCAGCTTGTCAGTGATAACCAGTTTTTAGTCTTTAGTTTACTTATGACAGGCCTAGAAATATGTAGCCCAGTTTTTGTCATCCATGTGTTTATCTGGTTAAATGATCTCTTCTAAATTAGGACTTCAAATAATTCCTTACTTACTGATATTCTGGGTAATCACTGCTACTCCTACCCTTTATTAAAAGGAACTCTTCCTGGCAGCAGCCTGGGGCTTAGACATTGTACCGATTCGTATGTAGCATTCTCTTGCTAGCTGGGCACTTTGTACTTTACACCTGAGAAATCCATTTGTAGCAGCGATGATGATCTCCTGATAATTTAGACAGAAGTGTTGAGTATATGAAATAAGATAAATTGGTTGATGTCAAGGGCCAATCTCATTGTGTGAAGCTCTGTGTTATGTGATGAGACCAGAGAGGAGCATGTGTATGTTACAGGAGAGAGTGCACAAGGAAACACAATGTCATGCTGAGCAGATACTGGATATAATGTGCAGTGGGCTAAGTTACACACACATGCCTCCTGGCAGGCTTTGTTGTGACTTTGGGGTGACCAGTGGTCTAATGAAGTTGCACTGGTTATTTCCTGGTCTGTTTTTTGCTGTCCATTGGTTGTGTTAGAAGGGTTGGGTCACTTTGTGCATGATAATGTGATCCTTCCGCTGACGCCCTGAATCATGTATTTGCTGCGAGTCTGCTCATTGTATTTGGAACAAACTCCGAGGGCCTTAATGTGACTTGTATTATAGCTAATAAATCTTGTTACAAACTCCCATTACTCTTTTGTCTTCTGAGTTTATACCTTTGTCTCAATCGTAATGTGTACATACTGCCTCTTACTAGAATAGGTTGGAGAGAAACAAATCTTCAGAGATTTGTACAATGGTGTGTGCTTTCTGGTCAGACTAACCTACGTGTTATACATTCTGCTTTCAAATGGGGGTCACTGACCCCTTCTGAGAAACAAATGCTCTGTAAGTCTACAACTTTTGTTACTTTTTATTCATCTTGCTATTCAGACCCTCTCCTATTCATATTCCAGTCTCTCATACAAATCAGTGAATGGTTGCTAGAGTACTTCGGACCATAGCAATCAGATTGCTGAAACTGAAAATTGATAGCTGCTGAATAACTCAAAAACCACAACTAAAAATTAAAACCAAATGCAAAATGTCTCAGAATATCACTCTCTACATCATACTAAAAATGATTTAATGGTGCCTTCCCAGATGTGCAAGCACCCCATGCTATGTGCTCTAATGCACTACATGGGTGCTGGTTTTTGAACTGTGCACTGATCAAATAATTTGGTTTGGTCAGACCATAGGACCGTGTTCCACGTCCTCTCAGTCCATCTTAAATCAGCTTTTGTCTAGAGAAGGAGGCTCTGTTTCTCAATCAGTAACTGTATTCACAGACAATGGATTGTTTAAGTATTCATGAGCCCATGCAGTGATTTCCACTACAGAATCGTGTCCGTTTTTAATGCAGTTCCAAATATCATGGCCATCCAATACTGGCTTTCAACCTTGTGTACAGAGATTTCTCCAGAGTCTCTGAATCGTTAAGTGATACTATGTACTGTAGATGAGGAAATCAAATTATTTGCAGTTTTACTTTTGAGGAATATTGTTTTTAAATTGTTAAGAAAAGTGTTTCACCAAGTGGTGTACCCCTGCCCATCTTTACGCCTTTCTCGGACCTGCATACCCAATCATGTTACTGCCCTGTCTCCAACTGACTTGTTCCACCAGTTTTTTTAGCATTACACACATTTCCCATTTTTGTTGCCTGTGTCCCAACTTTTTTCTCCAATGTGTCCCTATTCAAAAAGGGCAGATATTTTTCAGCAAACAAAAATATTTCTTGGTTTCAGCATCTGATATGGAGTCTTTATACTACTTGCAATTAAATATTTACATTTTACTGTGTCCCAACTTTTTTAAAAAAAGATCATGTAGATTTTGTCTTGCTTAAGCTATTTTTATTTTGGGTTGTTTGGCAGGTTCCTTCCTTATCTCTCTGGTAGCATATTCTTTTACTAGAAGCCAGCTGGAGAACATGACCTGATAGAAATAGAATGGACCTGGAATGTAATCAAAGCTCTTTTGTGACAAAGTAATAACATGTATTGCATATATATTGTATTTGAAACAATATATAAAGAAAGAAAGGCAATTTATTGCCAATAGATTAGCCATATTAGTGCAAGCTAGAATTATTCTTTTTATTCTGTAGAATGCCTTACCATGCCTGAGTAAACAGCCTTAGAATCCCTCTGCCATATTGTCGTGACATCACTTCCTGCTTGAGTCTCTTCCTGTTCACTCATAACTCTCGGCTCAGATTACAGCAGGGAGGGAGAGAGGCTCAAACTGAGCATGCTCAAGCCCTAGCTCTGGAGGTTTAAGAAGAAAGAAGGAAGTCTGCTACAGAAGCCCATGTGTACACAATAGAAGGAAAGAAATGAGACGTTTCTTCTGACAGAGGACTCAGAGCAGTATTACTTTGAGGGTTTATTGGTATATTTATATAGACCTTTCTGATAAAGCTTATTTAGTTCCTTGTAAGTATTCTGGTATTTCTTTGTGGATGTAATATTTTTCTTTCATTATATATTAATTTTAAGAAGATATTAAAGGGATACTGTCATTCAAAATGAATCAGTTAATAGTGCTGCTCCAGCAGAATTCTGCACTGAAATCCACTTCTCAAAAGAGCAAACAGATTTTTTTATATTCAATTTTGAAATCTGACATGGGGCTAGACATATTGTCAATTTCCCAGCTGCCCCAAGTCATGTGACTTGTGCTCTGATAAACTTCAATCACTCTTTACTGCTGTACTGCAAGTTAGAGTGATATCACCCCTCCCTTTTCCCCCCCAGCAGCCAAACAAAAGAACAATGGGAAGGTAACCAGATAACAGCTCCCTAACACAAGATAACAGCTCCCTGGTAGATCTAAGAACAGCACTCAATAGTAAAAATCCATGTGAGACACATTGACTTACATTGAGAAGGAAAAACAGCAGCCTGCCAGAAAGCATTTCTCCTAAAGTGCAGGAACAAGTCACATGACTGGGGGCAGCTGGGAAATTGACAAAATGTCTAGCTCCATGTCAGATTTCAAAATTGAATATAAAAAAATCTGTTTGCTCTTTTGAGAAATGGATTTTAGTGCAGAATTCTGCTGGAGTAGCACTATTAACTGATGCGTTTGGAAAAAAACACGTTTTCCGATGACAGGATCCCTTTAAGAAGAAGCTCATGCACACATGCACAGAAGTGCTCTAGGGAGGGTTAAGTAGAATTGTCTATATGCTCATATCCAGACTGCCTCTAGCGTAATGACGTGTTAGGGACTTGTGTGGATCTGCAATATCCTGATATGCACAAAGAGAAAAACAAAAACTGGTAAGGAAATAATCATTTTAGTACAAAAGTGACAACTTCAAAATTCAAGTTTTCTTTTTAACTGCTTGAAAATGACAGTATAATGGTAACATCTTTTGTAAGGGGGTTATTAAGCTTGAACAAAGACAGCAATTATCTTGTAAATATTATGGCAGTGCTCAGATAATAACAGGTTTGCAGATGTAATTAGAATGTAAATGCAGATGTATTGTTTCAGTTCACACACTGGTCACTTATTTTGCCTGAAAGTAAATATTACTGGCATAAATATGGAACTCTTTTATGCAGATGGAATTATAGCTTTAAAATGTTTTTCTAGCTCCAAAATATGAAGAAAAAAAATATATTTATTTTTTATTTTTTTTTCTTCATATTTTGGAGCTAGAAAAACATTTTTATGCTATAATTACATCTGTATAAATGAGTTTGATATTTATTTCCATATATTATGCTTCTGCATGAGCCACAGGTTCTAAGAGAAGAAATCTTTGTTTGGGAACAAAGGAGTGGACTCCCCCAGTCTGACTCTCACCCAAACCCACAATGGGCGCCAAAAAAAAAAAAAGCTTCTGAATTCTGCACATTACAGCATCTTCAGCATCCTACATTGCTCTTCACATAGTCTTAAGCATGGAAGCACATTACCATGGTCAAAAGGATCAAGCTGGGCTCCCCTCATGCAGTCTTTGTTTTTCAGTATTCTGATACATATCTGATTAACCGGCACCTTGCGCTCCACTGAGGGCAAGCTCACCAGTCCAGATTCCTGTGCAGACTTGAGCAAAACCCGCAGGTCAAGGCCGACATTTGCACAGGATTTACGGGTCATAGGGTTCAGGCTGAGTTCTCCCTTCCACCCTCCCCTCCCGCAACCTTACCTCTACTTATATTTGCCCATCCGCCCCCTTCGTGACATCAGAAATGAAGATCCATACCAGGTTTGGGTTGGGTTAGAGTCGGTTCCGTGTTGACTTATAGTCAACCTGCACATTGTAAGAGCTGATATTTTATAGAACTTTTCCTGGAAAAAAAACTGAACATCAACAATCATAGAATTATAAAAGCCCACTAATCAGAGCTGCCACTCTAGACCAAGTTGTTATTGACCCAGGTATGGAGCCTTCAGGCGGTCCAACCAATAACTAACTGGTTTGAAAATCTCACTAGTTAGAGTGCTGAATCTTGATGCAGTCTTCAGCCAATGAGTCTTAGTAGGCCCTCAGTATATTGGGTCAGCTTAATATGGCCCAGAGTGTGGCTGGCAAAATCAGGCAGATAATCAGGAATGATACCAACACTCGATGGCTAGTATATGGCAGATGGCAGATATCCATTCATTTAGCAACCTCCGCACATGAGCAGATCTTAGTGTATGAAGAGAACACAAGCTGTAAGGACATCAGCCCACTCCTTTATGTTTTATAGGGGTCATGTAGAGTTGATGAAAGGACTTGTACTACCAGCCTTATTCTTGTAGAAATAAGGAAGGATTACATTTTTCTGTGTGGCTTTGTGCCAGTCATACTGTCTAATGCTGGGAATAAGGGCCTACCAGTTGCATTAAGCTAAAGTGCAGAGCTTGCGGTGGCTTCCAAGAAGTCTTTCTACAATGTTGCTTTTAGCTTAGTGGTTTGTTGGCTATAGAGGGCCTGCTCTATATTTAGAAAACACATAATGTATCCTCCTCTGAGCTAGCTGTCTTGCTGGAGTCTGTGTCAGATTTTGATGGACGGTTAGGTAAAATATTTTATTGGCCTATGCTTTCTTCTCTAGCAGAAGTAGAGCTTTTAAAATAACCAACTCTGCCATGTGCATCTGGAAGCACAGATTGTAGTTTTGTAATTGGTTTGTTTAGCTTTTAGTCTATTCTTTGCAGTATGATGCAGCTTCTATCTAAATATATATTGTGTATATCTTGTGTTAAGATATCATTCACTGCCCCAGTGGAGCTTACAGTCCAAGTTCCCTTTTACATGGGTTCCGATAATAATAAGACCCCAATTAACCTGTTTGTACATTTTTGGAGTGATACAGGCAGCCCACACAGACACAGGGAGCAGATACAAACTTATTGCAGATTGTACCAAGGACAGAACCAAACTCAGAACCTCATTGATGTAAGGCAGAAATGCCACCCTGCTGCCCACCATAAAGTTTGCTTGTATTGCACCTGACCTACCAAGCCACAACAATACCTGCTTTAAACTGCCAACAGAGAATCGATTTGGTGTGACCTTAGCTGGAGGTCTCAAAGAGATAAGAAGGCTTAGCTGAGACAGGTTAAACAGGAACATTGAACATGAGGCAGTGATCCACAACCAGTGGCTTGTGAGCAACAAACTCCTGGATGTTGCTCCCAGTTGCCCCACAGCAAATGCTTAATTTTGAATTCCTGATTGAAGGCAAGTTTTGGTTGCATAAAAGCTAGGTGTACTGCTACATAGTGGGTACCAATGGTCAAACACAGCCCATTATTGTCACCCCCTGGGACTTTATTCATGCTTGTGTTGGCTCATGGGTAATAAAGGTTGGGGGTCTCTGAAATAAGGCATAAGCTATAAGCTTCTAGCATTTTTCATCCAGCAGAGAAGAGTGTCAATCTGTCTGTGCTGCCTGTCAATCACTTGAATTTATTTCACCTGTCACTGCTGGTAACTGGCGGCAATCGGCCTGAAAAAAGCATTTGAGAGGTGACAGATGGCTTCAATTAAAGCCAATAACAGGCAGCACAGAAAGGTTCAGGTGCTTTTTCTGCTGGCTGAAAAACACTGGCAGAGAACATGGCCTGTTTGCGACATCACAAGAATTGAAAATGAAGTTGGTGATATAAAGGAGTAATAGAGAACAAGTCTCATCTCACTAATAACATTCAGTCATTTGTTGCATGAGCTAAATATCTCCATAGAGGAATTGAAAAAGAAGTTAGTGAATTGAAAACTGCACATATTTTAAAAAGCCACCCATAATTATTCTGCAGAAAATTTCTACTAATGGCACATAGAATCCCAGAGGCAGAAAAACAAAAATACTGTTGGTCTGTGGAGACTCCGTAGAGAAACAGAGCTATGTCACATGGAAGGCCAGCAGAGGAATGCAGCGGAACACAGCTTGAGCAATGACTGAAGGATTGTGGATTGCGACCCATATCAGAACAGAGCACAGCATTTTTACAGTCAGGATCATGAAAAAGACAAGGGGGGGGGAGGGTGGGAGATGGCATGGACATAGGGGCAAGCCTGAACTGAGATCCAAAATTGGACTTCTGTGTATTTAAAATGCCAAGGCCTAACTTCCTCTACAGTAGTAACAATAGTGACTGTCTATAGCATCTTACAGCAGCCCCTCGGGCATTTGCCAGAACCCACAGTAGTGTTTCCTCTAAATTCCTTCTCAGCAATGTGTGCAAATAAAATCTTTTGTATGCACATTTTAAACATGTTGTGCAATTTTTAAAAATGGTGTGCTTAGGTCACAATTAATACAACATTCTTTGTGTCCACCACAATTTATTGTGTGCGTTGGGCTCAAAATGTGTGTGTTCTCACACAAGCACACGCCTTGACCTTGAGAGATAACCCACAGATTGCCAGTGAGGGCCTGGGGCACCTAATGAACGGTCTCAGTGCAGATCAAGGCGGCTACAAACAGGGTTGCCACCCGGGCGGTATTTCACTGGCCTAGCCGGCAAATTACCAGAGCCGGTTCTGGTATTAAAGGAACAGTAACATCAAAAAAAATGAATGTTTTAAAGAAATACAAATATAATGTACTGTTTCCTGCAGTGGTAAAACTGGTGTGTTTGCTTCAGAAACTATACTTCAGTTGATATAAACAAGCTGCTGTGTAGCTGTGGGGGCAGCCATTCAAAACTGAAAAAGGAGAAAAGGCACAGGACACACAACAGATAAGATCTGTAGTATATAATAGGATTTTTCATAGCTTATCTGTTATCTACTATGTGTCCTGTGCTTGAATGGCTGCCTCCATGGATAAACAGCAGCCTGTTTGTATAAACTATAGTAAAGTTGCTGAAGCAAACACACCAGTTTTACCAGTGCAGGGCAACATTACATTATTAATTAATTACTTAAAAACACTTTCATTTTTTGATCACTCCTTTTTGAGCAGAGGCCTGCCTCCACCCTGCCTATTCTCTGTTCTATCCAACTATTCCCCTGCCCAACCCATCAATCCACACTTCGTTGCATCATCACCCTGCCCCCAAACACATCACTGCCCACCCTTTTTATATGATGTGATTATTCTGAGAGACTTTGCAATTGGTATTATTTTTTTATTTTTTGTGGTTTTCAATTATTTAGCTTTTTGTTCGGCAGATCTACAGTGTGGAATTTGAGCAGCTATCTGGTTGCTGGGGTCCAATTTACACTAACAAACAGGCAGTGATTTAATTCAGAGACTGGAGGATGAATATAAGAGGGCCTCAATAGAAAGATAAGGGATAAAAAGTAGCAGTAACAATACAACCGCATCATCACAGAGCAATAGATTTTTGGTGGCTGGGGTCAGTGACCTCATTTTAAATCGGTAAAGATACAAAAGAAAGCAGCAAAAAATTGACCAGTTTAAACATTGAAGGTCATTTATCAACACTGGACAAATTTGCCCATGGGCAGTAACCCATAGCAACCAATTAGAATGCTGCTTTCATTGTTCTACTTGCAGCTGTCTATAAAAAGCTAATCACTGATTGGTTGCTATAGGTAACTGCCCATGGGCAAATTTGCCCAGTGTTGATAAATGAGCCCCATTGTTTAGAAGAAGCTATTCTAAAACATATATAAAGTTAACTTAAAGGTGAACAACCCCTTTAAGGATTAATTTCCCAAAAAACCTGATGTACTTATTAGGAGAATTTTAAAGGAACTGTTCAGTGTAGAAATAAAAACTGGGTAAATAGATAGTTAGTTAGCCAAAAACGTCATCTATAAAGGCTGGAGTGAGCGGATATAACATAATAGCCAGAACACTACTTCCTGCTTTGCAACCCTCTTGGTTTTCACTGATTGGTTACCAGTCAGTAACCAATCAGTGACTTGAGGGGGGGGGGTCACATGGGTCATAACTGTTGCTTTTGAATCTGAGCTGCATGCTAAGGATCAATTGCAAACTCACTGAACAGATATGTACCATGTGGTCCCCCCTTCAAGTTGCTGACTAACTCAGAGTTAGAGAGCTGAAAAGCAGGAAGTAGTGTTCTGTTCTGTTATGTTAGACATCCAGTCACTCCAGCCTTTATACATTACATTTTTGGCTAATGAACTATATTAGAAACACAGTCTATCTATAAAAGAGACAAGGATGGTAGTACTAATAAGTCTTAGGAAATTAATAGAGAAATTGATTTATATGTGACTGCTGCCTTTAAATCAGGAATCATAAGTAAAAAGACTATGGGATTCCTTGTTACTGATCATTGCAGCGTACCAGTAATTTATATTTTACCTTAAATAAACACAAGGTTAGAACAACCACCTGGTAGATCTTGGGCCTTTATTACAACTCACAATCTGTGGATTTGTATCAACTGCAATGCCTTGTGCATTTTAGGAGTGGGCCACCAGGTGGCAGTGCACAACTTGCTGCATTATTATCTGCATAATTGGCCATGCTGTAGAGCTGAGGTTCTTGTTGGTTGGGATTTAATCATGTTCACTAACTATGATGGTCTTCAAATGTACCTAAGGATGGATACATAACCATACCCTATAGATATCTAAAAAAATTTAAGTTTAAAATTTTTCATAAATAGTCATGAAAATACAATTGAAAGCTCCATGTCTCCTGAACATGCCAATACCAAATATGTATTGTTTTATAGGGTTTCCTTAAAAGTGCATGATGGCAAGCACATTTTACAGATTGCTTTACAGTGCCATCTACTGTTATACTTAAACATTTAAAATAAAAACAAATTTGCTTTACAGTGAAAAATGTCGAACCTCTCTATGAAAATTAGTTTTCTTTTGTTTAAATAAAGTGATATAATATGGAAATACTGTAATAATTCCCCATGATAATGGGCACAGTCTTGCTTAAAAATGTAGTTTTGTACATGATTCTATTGCTATGATAGATCATTTTAAAAGTACATTCTTCTTTGTTGGGCCAGAAGTCAGCTGTTCACACCCTTGTATAATCTAGCCAGCACTACCTTTAATATGCCAGGTAAGCTTTTCTGGAATGTACACTGGCTGTACTGCACATGTGCAGCATTAATAATTCTCTCAGTAAAGTAACTAGAGGGGGGTGGGCCCTGGCGCAGGACGCACATCCGGTCCCCCCCGCCCCCCTCTGTATGCCTGGAACTGCACGGTATTCAGTGCGCGTGAGCTGCTGGGGGGCCCTGAGGAGGTGCGGGCCCTGGCCCAATTGCACCCCCTGCTCCCCCGATAGTTACGCCACTGATTCTCTCTTGATCTCATATTTAAAGGCATATTAAAAAAAATAAAAATGTAAAAAACAAGAATCTGCAAGTGTGTTTTACTCCTCTAAATATAGATGGCGTGCTCTGAGAAGAGATCTATTTCGGGCTGATATATTAAAAATGTCCCCAAAAACCCTTTTAGTCCTGCCCATCTATTCCTTTTCTTGCTGCCTCCTTTCCCAGGCTGTGCAGGGAGCTGACAGGCCCCAGTACACTGCACTGTAGGATAGGAACCAATCAGCAGCTAGACAGATCTGTCTGTCTTTGTTTGTCGGAATTCAGGGCTGTGATTGGCACGCTGTAGGACATAGCATCTTAATCATTAATCCAATGCATTCAGGTACAACAAAAAATGAAAATGCTACCTAATATAAAGTGTCAAGTAACATCAGTTTTATAGTAGAACCTGATTTTACGTTCTCCCTGAATTTATGCCGTTTTGTTGCAGGCCCATTTAGACAAGCTGCATTTTTTATTTCACGCATTTACGGTAATTTTCTGATGTATTTCATTCATTTTTATTATATGAAATACATCAATGAATTTTGGAGAGTTGTTTTAATTCACTTGGTGCGACAATAATAACAATTCTGGTAGTTCATTTATTTTGGATAATTTAAAGTTGTTAATAATGGCGTTGTCAGCACATCCAATTCTTCTGACTCATGGTTGGCAATGATGATCTGTTAGGAGGTGGGGAAAATACAAAAATCAATTTGGCAGTTATGCTCCCCTTTAGGATCCTCCATTTACAACATATTCCTGATATTAGACATGTGACCACTACAGAACTGCTACAATTAATATAACTCTTTATTTAGTAGCATTTTAGTATAATTGTAGACCAAAATTGATTCAAGACCACATAGAATCTAAATGTAATACAATATCAGAAGCTAATACACAAACACACACACTCTTATTCTAATAGCCATTAACAAACATACTGAGTGAAAGTAATTTACTTATGTACATGCTTTTTTATAAGGATGTTGCAGATTCTTGTATTGAGTCTTGAAAATAACCATCATTTGTGTATAGTGTAGAAAAATATACAAGATATTTTTCATAAAAATCTGTTGAAAATGCTAATCAGTCAGTTCCCCACTGCCCCCCCCCCCAGTAGACATTGGACCAGATTCCTCTATTCCTGAATGCGATCCATCAGCCAAGAATGGGAAGCATGCTTCAGAACCAAACACTTCAGAAATGTAAGCTCTACGGGGCAGGGACCTCAATCCCCCCAAGAGAGAGCCCCATCTAATAGCCCCCATTGGCTCCCCTTCCGCTTCCTCCCTGCATAGCCCACTACTTAAAAAAGTGTTGCAGAAAGTCGCACAGACCTCTCCATGTAGCGCAGCGGAGCTCACAGGCTCCACCTTTAGTATCTTCAGATCCTCTTCTTCTCTTCTGCTATCTACAGAGCTTTCCAGCACATGCGCAGTAGATACGAACACCAAACTTGCCTCAACTGTGCATGTGCGAAAAAGCTTAGTTTTGGTGGTCCTTTAGCGAACACATCCGAAGATGAGGATGGTGCCCGTGAGCTCCGCTGCTCTACTGTGCATGGAGAGGTTTTTGCTACTTTCTGCAACACTTTTTTTTAGTGGGCTATGCGGGGAGAAAGCGGGGTGGGGGGCCAAAGCGGGCTATTAGATGGGGACTCTCTTTAGGAGGGGTTAGGTTCTCTTTTAAGCTCTGTCTTCTTATATGAGCTCTGTGCATATTTATTGTATTTATTGACTGACTTGTCCTGCTTGTATGTACTTTTATATATTGTACTTTTATTTATATTGTATTCTATCCATTGCATGGTGCTGTGGCTCCTTAACAGCGCTTTACAATACATAGATACAAAAGGTGTTGTCTGCCAAATGGACTAAAGCCTTCATTTTCTTCGCAAGGACCTCAGCTAAGCCTCACTGATTGATTCTGCTCCATCCTCCACTCCCGAATAATACATAGGCTGCTATGGCACAAAGTTAATTAACATTTCCCAAAGGAGCAGGAGACCATCTGGAATTCCTGTCTGCTTCACAGCTGCAATCTTTTCTTGTGCAGCACTAGAGGGATCTGTTCATGCCATATAGCTGTCAGGACTAGAACCAGAGACTAGTGACTGATCTGTGTTCCTCCTGGCTGTCCTACAGGAGGTTTTGAAAACTCATCCTTGTAACTTAGTTTGTTATTTTCCTTCCCCTCTGCTTGTGGCTGTCTTTGCTTTTTAGCTGCTATATAAGCTGGCCTCCAACTCCTGCTCAGTACTGGATTGTTGAGGCTTTCTTGCCGTTGTCCTTTTAATAGCCTGGTTTGATCCCTGGCCTGCTATACAGACTTTCTCTTGGTTGCTGCTTGTCCTGAATTCTCTGGCCTGATTTATGGTTTTTGTGTTGCCTTCTGCCTTCTGCCTGATAATGGATAAGTGTCTCAGCCTTCTGCAGGCATTGATGTCTAATAAGTTATATGGTCTTGCTTTTCAATCTGTTGTTTTCTAATCTGTTCGTATTTATTTAAATTCATTTATTTGGGCAGTTAAGTCCAAACTTGTACACACTATGTATCCAGCACATAGGCTCCTACCTGCTAGTCACATGTCTGAACAATCTCCAGATAATAGCCCACACGTAGGCTACTTTAGAAGGGAACTTGTTAAGCTGTGTACATATAGACATATAAGATCTGCCAGTCTGGCCTCTATTTGATCAAACTGATGAACATCTGTCCATGTGTTTAAGTCTATATATCTTGATTTGCAATCAGAATCTGCTCAGAATAATGCTGAGATGCTCACTTATTGTGTACACGTGTAACAAGATTGCACAATGATCTGCTGATTCAGTCAGATCTGCTTGCTTGTAGCTTAAGGAAGGGACTTCCTTAAGCAAAATCTTCTTTTATTACAGGCAGCATTGTAATGCCAGACAGGACCGAAATCAGCTTGGTGAAATCCGCAGGCCGATTTTGGTCCCTACCGTGAGCAGTATCCTTTTTATTCATTCGTTCTGGAACCTGGTTCCAGTTGTGAATGAAGAAGGAGGTTCCTCGTGGTAGGGGCTGAAATCTGCCTGCAGTTTTCAGCAGGCTGATTTTGGCCCGTCTGTCCATTGCTGTAGCAATGACAATATTATATATAGCATACCACTGAACAAAAGAAATTATGTTCTGAGCATATATATGTGATCCCTCACATTGAGAATTAAAAAAAATCAGTGGTGATAGTAGATAGTAGTATCATAGAAACTATTTTATTAGTAATAGGGTAAGGCAGTTGTATGATTAGTTTCGTCCAGCACAGAAAGCATATATTTTTACTGGACACATTTGGGTTGAGGTCAGGGCCCTGAGCAGGTCAATCAAGTACTTCCAGTTCTCTGCAAACCAATTTTCTAAGTAGGAAGTGCTGAATTGTCAAGAATAATGCACTTTTGTCAGCAGTGCCCGAGCTTCACTGGGCATCCTGGGAACTATGGGCCCAGATAGGCCTAATGATTATTTGCCACTGGTCTAGGTAGGTACTAAAACTGATACTGCTGGGAGAAGACAATGAAGTCTGCTCTTGGAAAGGCCTAAACATGCATTTTTGCAGTATTTCCTGATTCCTGCAGCTAATGACAACAGACCTTTTATTGCTCTGTAATTGTATTTTTCACATGGTAAAATGCATGTTGTCTAATTAGGACAAGTTTAAATCTATATAGGGCGGTTCATTTTCCTTTTTCTTGTCATAGCTTAATGAATTCACTTTGCAGTGCATCGTGGTATTTTAATTACATTAGCAGGCTTGTATGGGAATTCATTTTTCCCATCTATGTACGCAATTTTAATTTTTAACAAATACTTCGATTGAGAAAATGAATTGCTTTTTTCGTGTGCAGTTGCTTGGCACTCGCTCAGTTATTGACGAGTTGATGTCGCTTTCTGCAGGAGGCAGTTGAAATGGATATGAGAGCTCAAGGCAATTCATATATTGATTTAGGAACTGAGGTTAATTTATACACAGCTGACCAGAGATGGTGATCTGTATTCAAGTCTTGCTTTTGGAGCATTAATACATCTTGCCTAGTTAGCTTTGAAGACTTGACTCCCAGAAATTAAAATGTGTATAACAGAAGCCCTTTTTAAATTAAACATGAAACCGCAGTATATTTTTTTTAATCTCGGTACCTGTTATGAATGTATTTAAATGCAGTATCTCAGTTGTCAATCATATATTGCCTTCACTGCCTTTATGCCACAGACATATCGATTACTTTTTATACTGCACTTCCCTTCTACTCCTGACATTCCCCTCCCTAATCATTGGCTATAATCTCACATAGCTTTTTATGTGATATATTTTCATAGAGACCTGCAATTTTAGGGGTATAGTTGGACTGGGGTCTCTGGCCTCAAGCCAACTCCCTGGGCCCCTATCCCCCTCACAATCACCCCAGACCGCCAACTCCCTCCACCCACCTGACGCGTACCTTCCTAATTGGGTACGTGGTGCACAAATCTTCAGGCAGGGAGTGGATCTGGGCCAACAGGGGCCCACCATTTTTTTCTCTGTGTCTGACCCTGGAGAGGGGCCTTAAGCTGTAAGCTCCATTGAGTCAGGGACTGATGTATAATCTATGTAGTGTGCTGTTTAAATGTTGTGATGCTATACAGATACCAGGAAACCAGTTCTTGTAGAGAGGGAAGGAAACGGCCAGCTGAGATCCTCTGCTATATGCTGCTAAGTTTTGCTATATGTATCCAAAGTCAGGGCCATTTATTGTAAGGAAAAACTGGGCCCTCTGTGGTTATCCACATGCAACAGCTTTAAATTTGCATTTATATAAAATTTTATGGCAATGCACTGTGGGGCAGATTGGCAGTGGTAAAGAGTGCTGAAAAGCCTTCTTGTCAGTGCTATAATTATTCTTCCCCTGGCTCAGACAGGAGGCTGTGTAGCAAACTCAGCTTTCTAATAAGTCTATACCTCTCTGCGGTAACCCCCTTGAGAGATTAGGAAGATGGGCTTTATTTCTAGAAGGTAGTGCTTCCCTGGGGGTGCTTAGTTTATATTTTGTGACTATGCCAAGGGAAGGCAATGTAGGCGTGGGATGAATGAAGGTGAAGTTTGGCGTTCAGGATCACAAATGAATGGGATATGCACATCAAGAGTATTGATGTTATAAAAGCACTAGGTGTATGAAAGAAATTGGGTAGATGTATGACAAGTAAGAATGTACCTCCAGCAGAGTGTTTGCTGGAATAATTCTACTGCATGGCGTGATTGTGATGATCTAATAACTTGGGATCCCTGTGAGAGCTGCAAAACTGAGTAGGATCTTTCTTTCAAATGGCCAATGTAAGACCGTGTCTAGTACACAGAGACCGGCTCATGAATTCGATTAGAATTACTTTTCCAAACAGCCAGTAGATGGCAGAGTGTTTAAATATTATTTTATTTTTAAAGGTCAAACCACAGTTACATAATGATTACCAAAAGAGAAAAAAAGTTCTACAATCAGAAAGTATCACTTCATTATTAAAAAGAATGGTTTAAGGTAGGAAATATACTGGGTATCAAATGGGAACATGAATTAACAATAAAGCCTACTGATACAGTTAATTACACAGAACAACTTACTCTTTTGTAACTTCAGATTCAGATACTTAAAATTTGAAGCAGAACTGAGTTGTGTTCTCCATTTGCTCTCCTTGAGGAAGTTGTGTGCTATTATTTTACAGAATAAGAGGAAGTTTGAGGATGCAAGATAAGCTGCCCCCTAGTCTGCAGAAACAAAACATACATTAATGGATACTTTAAGGAACAGTAACACCAAAAAATGAGTGTTTTAATGTAATGAAAATATCCCGTATTCTTGCCCTGCACTGGTAAAACTGATCAGTTTGCTTCAGAAACACTACTATAGTTCATATAAACAAGCTGCTGTGTAGCAATGGCAGAAATTGAAATAAGGCTATATGGCACAGGTTAAATAGTGGATAACAGATAACACTTATGTTCTATAGAGCTTATCTGCTGTGTAACCTGAGCCTTTTCTCCTTTGAATGACTGCCCCCATTGCTACACAGCAGCTGATTTATATAAACAATAGTAGTGTTTCTGAAGCAAACACACCAGTTTTACCAGTGAAGAGCAACCCTTCATTATATTTTTATTACTTTAAAACACTTAAAGTAATAAAATATCTGTTAGTTTAAAGCACACTTTAGCTATATACAGAACTTGTGAGTAAGGGTAATGGCAAATTGAAATACTGTGGGCATTTTAAAGGACGCCAACCCAAAAAATATCATTTGCCTAAGAAAACACAATTATAAGTAACTTTCCAATATGAATTTATTAAAAATGTTTAGTGTTTTAAACATTATTTGTAAAAACAATTGCTATTGAAAGCAGCATTTGCTTAACGCCTGGTTACTTTTTAAACAATGTTGCAACAGTCTTAGCTCCCCAGCAAAGACAGGTCTGTTTATCAGCTGCCTTGTCTTACATTGTACTAACAGTCTGAGCCACCAGGGAAAAGAATAGAAAGGGACAGACAAACACTGCATTTAATAAGAATACATATACAAATAACTTAAAAAACCATAGAACATTAGTAATGAATGTATATTGCAAAGTTTCTTAGATTCATGTTTTCTTTTATTAGACAAAAATTTTTTTTGGGGGTTGTTGTCCTTTAGGGCAGATATACACAGGCAGATTCAGGGATATTAGTCGCCCAGTGACAAATCTCCTCTTCTTCGGGGAGACTAATCTCCTCTAACTGCCTTCCTGCCAGCTAGAATGAAAATCGCCGCTGGGCGACTAATCTCCCCGAATCTGACCATGCAGTTTTTATACCTCAAATGCTCCAAACAAAAGTGATTCACATCTGTACCTTTGTTTGCCTGGAAAACCATTGGAGGCAAATAAAAAAATGTATATTATGGGAAACAATGGGCAGTGGTGTACATGGTTTAATCACACACAAATGATTCCAAAGGAACAAAAAACCAAGTATCCCCCTAGAAACATTTTTTCTACTACCCAGAAGTATAAAAAAAATAGGGAATGGTTTTTATATATACAAATTCAAATCAAACCAACAGATAAAATCCATATTACTACTATTAACACTCAGGTTATGTTTTCAATGACTCACCTGACCTGTTTGGACAGAACATTTCTTTATGACATGCCTACTTAAATTTAGTTCTCTAACAAATGTCTTGGGGCTATGGGGGCCACCAATATGATCGTTGCCTGGGGGTCCAACTGTTCCTTAAAGTGGCCTTGCGTATGTTTGTAATAGAGAATAATTTGCTAATGAGGCTTAATACAGGCCCAAGGTTTTTAACCACATTTAATTCCATGGTCAACTTGTAAAAAAATGGAACATTTTCACCAATAAGACCAATGGCACATGGGTTGTTTTCTCCCACGGGCCCGTTGGCGCACACACAGTAGATATTGGTGCTAAAATGCATACTTTAAAGTTTCTGCACTGAAATCCCCTGTGTGCGATATTCGGCTTATCCCGTGCCTGTCCACAAACGCAAAAGATTGGTGGAAGAGATTTGTCACCAAAGAACCAAAACACATTTGTAGGAAGATTCATATACTGAATGAATCCAGTCAAAAATGAGCAAACTGGATAACCCAGTACTAGGCTTGTGCGAATTTGACCCGTTTCGATTCGCCTAAAAGTCGGCGCCAGCGAAATATTGCTGACGCCCATTAAAGTTTTACAGCAAAAAATTTTTTTGCCGCCTTTTTTTTTGACGTCCGACGCCATACAAGTCTATGGGCGTCATTTCCGTGGTGAAACAAGGCAAAAAAATTCGCCCATCCCTACCCAGAAGCGTTGTGTAGCCTTCTTTAATGAAATGATATTGTGAAGGAGAAATAATGTACTTGTGTGAAAAGGGGTTGTTCACCTTTGAGATAACTTTTAGTATGATGTAGAGAGAATTTGTTTTCATTTTTTTATTATTTGTTTTTTATTATTTTTAATTTAATTTAAGCAATCTGGTAACTAGGGCCCAAATTATCCTAGCAACCATGCATTGCTTTGAATAAGAGACTGGAATATGAATAGGAGAGGACCTGAATAAAAGGATCAGTAATAAAAAGTAACAATAACAATAAATGTGTAGCCTTACAGAGCATTTGTTTTTTTAGAAGGGAGTCAGCGACGCCCATTTGAAAGCCACAAAGAGTCAGCAGAAAAAGCCAAATAACTATAAAACTATACAAAATAAATAATGAAAACCAATTGAAAAGTAGCTTTCTATAACATAATAAAAGTTACCTTAAAGGTGAACCACTCCTTTAAGACACTGAAACATGGTTCTGATCCCAGTTGATATTCCATTGGGTAGCTCCCACCAAGCAAATATTGTAGGTACAATTGACTTTGTCTCCACTATATGTACTTCTGGACTTCGCATATACCATCATGAAGCCTGAGCTCTAGATGTATTTTATTTTACAACAGCATATAAGAGTGCATAGAGGGGAACCTGACTGACCTTAAAAGTTCTGATTTCAAATATGAAACCATAAATACTTTTTTTTATACTGTTCTTCCAAAATTGAAAGCCCAGTAGGCCGAGGTACTGACTCTTAAATCTGTAACAATTTCAAACATTAAAATGATGATGTCATACAAATATGTCTTAGGAACCCCTAATATAAGGAAAAGCCAAATATTTATCCATGAAGTTTTTTTGCACACTTCAGTTTATCTTGTGACCAAAGCCATCACTTCCCATTATTTACATGCAGTCATTGCCAGCAATGTGACTATCCATGGTTTTTGTCAAGAGGATATTCCCTACAGATAACTTCACAGACTCCTATGAGAAGTGCTGTTCCTTTTAACCTGGCCTAATGTTTTTACTTACAATATAGGCCCCTATTGTCCACTCCTCTGTCGCCTACTGTGCATCTGAACTACATCTGGAAATAATATTCAACGTTTCAAGTCTGAAACTCTCATAAGAAAAGCTTCTGTTCAGAAGATGAACATAACACAACCAGCTCTTCCTCAAAGAATTGAAGATACATCTGTATTAGCACATGCCCTACTCACACCATTTCCTCTCAGTTATAATTAACATAAACATTGCCAGCCATGCTGATCAGATTTGCCATACACTTGGCAAGGAAAGGTCTGGCCTGGAACATTCTTCAAGATACTATATTTGAAGAAATTTTCTTAGATTTTGGTTTGATAAACACTTTGTATATTTTCCCTTGATTATAACCTTAGTATTTGAAATATTTTATTCCATTTTTAAAGTCAGAGCACATAATTGTAATCTCAGCAAGGAATTAAGACTAGAAATTCTACATGTTATGTCTTGTGCTTCTGTACCAGCCTAAGGCCACCACAGCCTGGGGCGTTTTTGGCTAAGACAAGTTGAAAACATTGCCTTGATAACTTTACATTCTGCATTTTCAGTTTACCTGGAAATTTGTCATCTAGTTCAGAAAGCACATTGTCTACAATAGCAATGCCCCCACCATCACCCTTCTGGAGCATGAGGTAAGGGGTCAGCGTGATGTAAGTACATCATTGGTGGAGAGGAAACTTTTACATTGCTTTTTCAGACATAAAATACCTTTGTCTGGGGAATAGCTAATTGCTCTATCATCAAGGTGTAAACTAAAGGGTGAGAGTGGACAGCCCTGACCAGACCAATTTGATATGTTTATACATTATGAGACCAATCCTTCCTGTTTAACTGCTGCAGTTGCCCTAGAGCACTAATCCCTAACCAGTGGCTCATGAGCAACATATTTCTCGCCAATCCCTTGTCTGTTGCTTTCAGTGGCCTCACAGCAGGTGCTTATTTTTGAATTCATGGCTTGGAGGCAAGTTTTGGTTGCATAAAACCAGGTGTAGTGCCAAACAGAGCCTCTTGTAGGCTACCAATCATCATAGGGGCTACCAAATGGCCAAAGCCCTTATTTTGCACCACCCTGGAAAATTTGTATAGCTTGTTTTGCTCCCCAGCTCTGTAATCAGTCAAACTGATGACGCTTGATCTTGTTTTTGTTTTTTTTTACCACTGGTGGGGAAGCATTTTTTATTGTATAATGATCAAGTGTCCTCCTGTTTTTAATTTCCTCACTTCCCCATATCACAAGTGACAATGATTTTAGCTTGGTGTCCCTATGTGCTTTAGAAGTAGTAGCGCTAATATATGAAGCTAATGCTTATGCCCCCCACTACAGTTTTGACCATTTGTGATGACCCCTAAGTTTAATTTCTCAACAGCAGCCTAGATCTCACTGAGCATGTGCAGTGCCACTGACCCGCAAAAGATAGCCTGGCAAACTCCAGTGGGGGAACCAGCTGTGACCAGGGCTTACATGTTTAGTTACAGGCCTGCTGAACCTTTTCATATATAAGATACAGCATTTCTAGCCATATTATTTAGACTTTCGTGTATAATTTTACAGGCTGGCACATCCTGTAAAAGCATCAACCCCAATTAATGATTTCAGGGGCAAACTCCCATCCCTAATCGCAGCAATAACTATACATTTGGCCTTTGTTTAGCCCCGAGTCCCAGAGCGTTAGGACTCCCAGTGGCAAGAAGCAGGGATTAGAGTGTGACCCGGCTACTTCCTGCGGCTGCCAATAAAATACTACAATCCCCAGGAATCCCGTTGCGAAGGAGGAGAGCCCTCCCCACAACAACAAGCTGCCACTGAGAGGAGGTGCAGGCGGCAGCAGCAGCGGAGCAGCCCTGGGAGGGGGCCGGAAAGACCTGCGGATTCCCTCATGTTCCAGCTTGTCTTTATGTTGCTGGCTCTGAGGCATCGAACTATTTCCTAGGGGAGGTATACATTGTAGCACCGCCGAACTCAGGTCGTGCAGCAGCAGCAGCATTATCATTGATGAAGTGTGAGCTACAGGCCCCCGCTACCACTGACACTTCTGCCTCTCAGCTCCAAGACCTATGGGATAGGTAGAGCCGGGGCGCCCTCCCCTCAAGGGGCGGAGAGGAAGGGCTGCTCGCTGGAGAGAGAAGAGGCGGGCTGGCGGATTGCATGCTGCAGTGCTCAGTACCGGGTCTCTTCTCCACTTCCTTGAAGGGAGCGTACATGACTGACACTGGGCGATTCACTGGACTTGGCTGCAACAGGCAAGGGGGGAATAGGGAGCCCCTGGGGAAGTGGCAAAGTGGGAGGAAGAGTGGTGTTCGCTGCAACAGGCAAGACAAGATCTAGAGAGCTGCTTCTGCTGCACAGCCTGCGGGCTTATACACTGCTCTCTCCCTCTACACGCCGGTAGGTGATGAGAAGAAGAGGCCAAGTGGTGCGCTAGAGGAGGGGGGGCGCAGGAAGTGTCACAGCTGGAGAGTTGGTCGGGCTGGCTGCTTGTCTCAAGCCACGGACATGTACTGAGCGCCTGGAAGGCTCTTTGGAGTGGGTGGTGGATTTCAGAACTCTTAGGGCACTGGCAAGGTGGATTTAGCCTTTGAGTCTAGGGCTCCAGGGAAGGAGCAATGGTAGTAGCAATGGTAGTATCTTGCAGGGGTGTATAAGGTTGGGTGGCTGAGAGGTTGCACAGCAGTTTACAGACAGGGGCCCAGACACTACCACATACTCAGTACTGAACTGGGACCCCAGGGGCCCACCAAAACACCTTAGACCAGGGGCCCACTCTTATTAGTATTTTTCTTCCTCTCCTCGCTCAACCTCTATTCTCCTAGTCTCTTTTATTTACACACTATAATCTATTATTCCATCTATTTAGCCTCTTTGTTCTCATAGAAATAGGGAATGACCATGAAATAGGGCAAATATTTGGCAGCATGAGAACCCACTGACACCTGGGCCCACCGGGAGTTTTTCTGGTATCCCTGTGGGCCAGTCCAGCACTGCACATACTGGATACTGTAGGCAGTGGGTACCTGTGGGCCCTGGTTTATGAGTGAAATGTTAGTTTCTAGTGAAAGGGGAAGAGACTTTGTGCTCACACAGATTTGTATATATGCAGCGCCCTACTAACTGTTTCCATATTGCAGCGCCTGGTGTACACAACTGTCAGGTGGTTTGACCTGACCAGCGCATTGTCTCCAGTCTAATCCTGTGAAGTCTAAGCCTGAGAGTGAAATGTGACGGCTGTGCTGCTGTACCGCAATGTTCCGCCTGGGCTGCAGTTGGCTGGTAAGTAGATTCGGCTCCATTATCATGCTGCTGACTACTGACACGCTGTGTTCTAATGTGCTGTTCATCTTCCAGTTGTGTTGATAGATTGCATGCTTAAACCCCCTCAAGTGTCATATTGTGTTTCAGCATAACGTTTAGCACCTTGTCTAAATGACAGTCAGGGGACATGCTGACAAATAGTTGCTGTAATGATTATATCAGCTCCAGGATGCAAAATGCTACAATCCATGCTGCTGTGCTTGCACCCATGTAATTTTGTCTTTGATTGCAAGCTCTTGATACAAGTGTTTTGGTTAATGGAATACTGCAGTATGTTTAATTTACTGGCGGAGAACAATATTTTGTTGCTTTCCATGACATTTTGCATGCTGTTCACAGAAGGTGCATTTGCTCCTTGGCCTTAACTCACTATTCTAAAACAATTCAAAGCAATATATCACCTTTAATTAAGAACAAAGGCATCTGAAGGACTGACAAGCCTGTAACTTATTTTTGCCTTTGATAACCGTCTGTGACGTTTATATAGCCTCCAGCCTGTCGTGCGCAAGTAGTTTGGCTAGTGATGAACCTGACCTTAGTGTGCCCGTGGTAGGGAGTTTGGACTGTAAGTTCTGCAGGGGCAGGGAGCAATGGGAATGATTAATATGTGCTGCTGATTATGCTAGCCCTATATAAATAAGTATTCTTTTTTAAAATAAACATGCACATGCTTTCTTAAGGCCTGCCAGCTGTCTGAGGATGCTATGGGTTTGCAGATTTTAAAGGGCTCACATATGTGAGATCTCTGCTTTATGGTTTGTTTAATTATTCAGTCCCTTGTTGGTTCTTGGCAAGTGTAAATGGATGGACACAAAATACATATTCATGCTATAGAATAGGAAATGTTACCAATGTCAAAATAGCAAGGATTTCTTTGGTGCTTCCTCGACAGCAGTCTTTTTGTTATGTGTCAAGGCAAACAAAGGTTTGACATATAGACATTGTATGGTTTTTTTTTTCTTGTTAAATGAATTCTTTTTAAATTTGGTTTTACTCTGGTACAATTTTTCCTATGTTTATGGGCCTATTATTATTAAAATGTCTGTGGATAACATGAACTTGTTTTGCTTCAGGGCTAGATCACTTCTCTAGTTGGGTAAGTCCAACTGTGTACAATATCCCACTGGTCTATAGCTACAAACAAAACTAACAGGAACAAGATAAGAGAAAAAAGACTAATCTTGAAATACTCATTGTTCTGTGGTACATAATGTGCATAACACTGAAGGTAGTGCCACATAAGGAGATTTGTCGGACATGTGAAATCTCTGCTACAGAGGATAATAAATCTCCTGAAAATGCCTTTCCCTTTAGTAGTTTTTGAAACGCTGCATATAAAACACATTACATGCAGCTATTTGGCTTAATTGCAGGTACATTTTCTAATTTTTTTTCAGCCAAATCGGCGCATGTAATATGTATACATCCGGCAATCCAAATGCTACTGAAGGAAAAGGCATTTTCAGGGGATTTGTTGCTCATGGCAGTGCAGATTTCCCGACATTGACAAATCTCCTAGTATGAAATTGCCCTAACAACAACATATATATATATTTATAGCAACCCGTTACAAACTCCCCAAACTGATCCTGCATGCGCAGTAGATCCTTACTGTTAAATCCCTCTAAATCCCTTTACTGCGCATGCGCCACCAAATGCTGGCGAATACAGGAAGAAGAGCGCACAGGCAAACATGGCTGCCGTGAACTCAACAGGAGAGGAACTGCACGAAGGGGTCAGTAACAAGTTAGGGGACTTTGCCCGGGGGGGGGGAGGTAGGGAGGGGGAGGGATTTTAGCGCCGAAGGGGTTGAATTCTCATTTAAAGGTAGCTACTATCTGTGGTACTCTTGAAGGGTGGTTATAACAAAAACATAAGACTAATTCAAGTGGACAATATGAGCAAAATATAATTGTGAATTTGGTTATACATCTAGTCGGTAATTCTTGAAAAAGTTGAAAATTAACTTAAATTTTCTCTTCTGCAAACATGATCTGGTGAAACTCATGTCTATGAAGCACTGATACACTCAGCTATTTGTTTTCCTTTAGCGAAATAAGGTATTATATACAGAAAACCCTTTGCCTACTTATTTTAGAAGATACAGATTCTTCACCCTTCTTTGCTTCAGTAGGTATCTTTCAGTAGCCCTTTTCCCACTTGGCGTGTGAGCAACAAAACCTTTGTAATTTGCTCTGTTCATTCCTACGGTAATCAACTGTACACTTGGGTCAAGCGATTATGGCTTGAAGTGCTGGTTAATGCATGAATGAATGTATAACTGAATGTTAGGCGTTTCCAATACATGTTGACGTCCACACAACAAGAGGAAAAAGCTTGGGTGGCGAAATTGCCTTATGGGCCATTAGTTTTACATTTGTCTGTTATCTGTAGATAGGAGATAACAGATAAGTTGTGCAGAATATAACTTTAGTTCTTACAAAAGGTGATAAATAGTGGATAAATTGCTATGCATGGCTCCCAGCAGAACTATAGTATGAAAAACTTTATTGTTTAAAAGAGGAAATTTGTTGCCAAGAAATAGATTATCTAAAGATAGTGGATGAACAGATAAGACATTTGTCATTGAAATATTTTTGCTTTATGACATTACTGGACCTGAAGTGCCAGCAATCATCCCCTTCTCTCTCTTCAGCTTCAATGGCACTTAAAGTAATCATAGGAACTGCAGACTGCATGTTGCAATGTGCCTGAGCTGACTCATATAGCTTGTCTAGCTTTTGAACTGTCCCAGATGCATCTAGGCACTTCCACAGTGCTGCAAATCCATAAGGACTATGGCATCTGGGGCATCCATCTTCTCTCTAGATACTAGTGAATGCAAATTGCCCGTCTGGCGCACACAGATCCGTCACAGACTTCAGAACCCAAAACTTGAGCATTTTGTGTGTGTGTGTTTTATTTGTGAGATTTGCATTCACTAGTATTAGAAGCAATAGCACAGCCTCTGTCTCAGATGGATGGTAGTGGCAGTCAAAATGCACCTAATAAGCAGGAAGTCTACCCGTACTCTAACTACTTGTAATGGAAGTACTTGTGCATAATGAGCATACATTCAGATGTCATATTAAGAGTTAATTCTTATAAAAATATACATTAATATATATATATATTTATATAAAATAATTTACAAATCAGATTGGTACTAGATAGCTACTCTCCCAGAATAATTATTAGAAATATCTTTATATTATATTGAGGTACAAGTCGCTGCCCCATAAAGCTTGCAGTCTAGTATGTCCCTGAGGCATGAGGAGATTTGCAACGGTGCAAAATTTTCCATAGTGATTGGCCTCAGAAATCAAACCCCAGCATTCCTGAGCCAAATCCCAGTGCCATTATAGTCTGCTTCCTACCCAGTGGTTTGGCTGATTTGAGCCTACTGATGTCCTGGTGCACTGCATTTACACTTTCCAATCAGTTATAAACATACATATTTTCAATGGGCTGATGCAGATATACTGTATTTATGAAACAATGGTGGTTATGGCCAGAGTGGTTAGAATTTTCATTAAAATCAAGACATCATTATTATATATGTAAAGTTATCAAACTGCCTGAGACAAAATCATAGAAATTAACCACACCTCTTGTTGACCAGTTAACATGCGATTCTGGATTTTGGCAGTGGGTCAGACTGCTTCTTTGTCATTTTCGAGTCAAGCCACAATGCATATTCATTCTATTCTACCTTCTGTATCTTGTCTGATTTGATTTAAGCAAATTATAAAGTTAAAATACTATCACTGACATTAAACTGCACAACATGTAGGTTACAAATGTTGGCATATAATAACATGCTACCTTGTGAAAGAGCTGCAATAATTTATATTAGTGTTCCCCAGTGTTATACCTACACTTACCTACCACTGACAACCTTTCAGTGATTATGCTATTCAACCATACATTTAGTGCTTCTATGCAATTTTGTGTTCAAAATGATTCTTGGAATTTTGGCTCCTGCCCGCTGCATTTATTGGCTTAAGTGAGCTCTGACATCCTTTTTTTCAGAGACAGTGACTTGCATTAAAGTAGGGAATTACTAGCAGCAGCATTTCACTTACCGTGGACTATTTATTGCCTGCATACAAATCCTGGGGCCAGGGACCGAAGTTCCCAGCTTCCTCAGAACTGCAATTGTGCAATTAGATCAAAATTCGAGCTTCTTACATAAATATGTGGAATCATGTGATGAATAAAGTTGTGGCATCACGTGCAAGTGGAGAGCCGTAAATGTGATTTCATGGATATTAAGCTAGTTTTAGGAATGACCCTAAAAGACTACTATTTACATTTTGGGTGTTTTCCTTCTGCATTTAAGCAATGCTGGATATGTGACCTTAGGTGTCAGGAGGGATATTTTAGGATCCATGGAAATATAGCTGCTGCAGTTTGTATAACCCAGATGACTTTTAAAGGGATCTAAAACTGTTGTTCCACCATGCGCTACCCAGATTATCAGGATGACAAAGAGATACCTCTTTCCTCTGCACATAACCCACTGGCCATATGCCAAACACATAAAATGAATTAGTGCAAATAGTTCCTATTAATGGCCATGTAGAACACAAGCTGTCAGCCTGGGTCAGAAAACCCAAAAGTCTCTTTTGTTTCACCAGAAAAGTAACCAAGACAAAACCCATTCAACTGTCTCAAGTTTAGATTCTGGAAAAGTTGGAATGCCATGGATATTATAGGATCCATGTAAATATGGCTTCACACTCAACTGAAAACATGAATGGCTGCACAAAAGCCATAAGAACAAAATGCAAAATTTCCTGGGAGACATGATCACCATCATCTTTTTGTCTCCCTTATAAAGGACTAGTAACACCATAGATGGAAACAATTCATTTGGAATGCTATTTATTTCTATACTGGTCTTTAAAATAGAATTCCCTTATTGCGGTGTGTTTGCTATGAGCCATATTTTATGGTTGCCAAAGGTGCTTTAGAAAATAAATACAAATAGAAATTCTTTCCAGAGAATGTGCAGACGTCAGACTAAAAGTGGCCATACACCAGCTGACTCTTCTGGTTATTTGGCCAAATGGACTGTTTGGTGAAGGGATGGATACTCTATGATTGGACATATGTGTGCTTGACCACATTCTGTTGCTTTGGAACGACAGCAAGTGAAAAAAAGCTACAATTGCTCTTCACTTCTTATCTAATGATACAGGTGTATTGGCAGATAAGTGTTGTCTGTTGAAAGCAACCCCCAACCCTATAGCCATGTTATGGGAATGTTATTACAATCATTTACTAAAGGTGTGAAGAGTACACAGTGTGAAAAATCAGCACAATATGCCATGTTTTACCCACAATTTGTTTAAACCTATTGCAATACAATTGTTTTTTTCTAGATACCAGAGGAGTAAATGGTTAGTTAATGGGCTGAACTTGTAATGAGTGCTTATATGTAATTGCACTAAACCCCTAGAAAGGCATTTTATATGTAAAACAGAGTACAGGTATGGGATCCGTTATCCGGAAACCCGTTATCTAGAAAGTTCAGAATTACGGAAAGGCCATCTCCAATAGACTCCATTATAATCAAATAATCCAAATTTTAAAAAATGATTTCCTTTTTCTCTATAATAATAAAACAGTAGCTTGTACTTGATCCAAACAAAAATATAATTAATCTTTATTGGAAGCAAAACCAGCCTATTGGGTTTATTTAATGTTTACATGATTTTTCTAGTAGTCTTATGGTGTGAAGATCCAAATTACGGAAAGACCCGTTATCTGGAAAGTCCCAGGTCCCAAGCATTCTGGATAATACGTCCCATTCCTGTACAACGATTATTTATTTTATTATATTTCAATCTTTAAACATAGCTTCCATGAACATGAGTTTAGTAGAGAGACCATAGAATTTTACTGGGTATTGTTTTGACGGGCAGTGACCCAGACCTGTATATTGCTCTGTACATGCTGTTAAAGCAATAATATATCACATGTGCAGAAGTTACAATGCTAAAAGGGGAAGGCAGGGTTTATGATAATAAATGGATGCACAGTGAGAAAGAGATAGTAACCTTTGCTCACCATTTCTTTATGCTATTATTGTGAGCATATGCATAATTCACACCCAGACAACTGTCTGCCTGAATTTCAGAGATAAGGTGCATTGTCCTTTGCTTTCCTAGGTTTAGATCTTTCCTGTTTTATCTCTTTTTTTTCTTTTAAAGGAACAGTTCAGGGTAAGTGTAAAACCTGTGTAAATAAATACGATGTGCAAAATCAAAATGTTTCTAGTTAGTTAGCCAAAAATGTAAAGTATAAGGGCTAGTCCACACGGGGAGATAGCGACGCGTTTGCGGTCGCGGCGACAAAGCGCCGCGACAGTCGCCGCGACCGGCGCAGGCGACAGTTTTGTATGGGCGCCTATGTAAAAACGCCTGTACTAACCACACGAGGCGATGCGCTTTTCAACAGTCGCCTGAAAAAGCCTGGCGTTTTTACATAGGCGCCCATACAAAACTGTCGCCTGCGCCGGTCGCGGCGACTGTCGCGGCGCTTTGTCGCCGCGACCGCAAACGCGTCGCTATCTCCCCGTGTGGAATAGCCCTAAAGGCTGGAGTGACTGGATGTCTAACATAATAGCCAGAAAACTACTTCCTGCTTCTCAGCTCTCTAATCTGAGTTAGTCAGAGGCTTAAAGGGGGGCCAAATAGGATGTAACTGTTCATTGAGTTTGCAATTGACCCTTAGCATTCAGCTCAGATTTAAAAGCAGTTATGATACATGTGCCCCCCCCAAGTCACTGACTGGTTACTGCCTGGTAACCAATCAGTGGAAACCAAGAGAGCTGCAAAGCAGGAAGTAATGTACTAGCTATTATGTTAGACATCCAGTCACTCCAGCCTTTATACATTATATTTGTGGCTAACTAACTATATTAGAAACATTTTTATTTTGCACAGCCTATCTATTTACCCAGTTTTTATTTTTATACCAAACATTTCCTTTAAAGTGACACATTCATATTTCTTTTTTTTTTCAGTAGGCTTTAAATTTTATGTATGGTTATGCAGCAGTGTCAGTGTGTTATTTAATGAATGTTGTCTTGCTTGCCTTTGGCTTACATACGTCAGCCTTGGTGCAGCATTTTCGGACTGCTTAAAAACCAGTTGCACCAGATAGCACCCAGTTTGCCATTACACTTTAGCAATATAGTTGTATGTACATGTGAAATGTGCATCTAAATTGCTTCTCTTGCATGTAAAGATTTGGGGCCTGGTCAAATGCCCTGAATGCACCAGGGCACATGGGGCAGTTGTGAAGTACACATACTAACCATGTGCTTTCTGAAAGCTACAAGTCCCTCTGTATGTGCAGTGCTACCACTTGGAGACAAACTCCTTAGATCCTCTTTAGGGATGGGCGAATTTCTTCGCCTTATTTAGCTGCAAAAATGACACCCATAGACTTGTATGGCGTCGTGAGTCAAAAAAAAAAGACGTAAGTCAAAAAAAATTCGCCGCGCAACAATTTATATGCCACCCATAGACTTTAATGGGTGTCGGCAACATTTCACCAGCGGCGAATTTTTGGAGAAAAGAAATGTGTCAAATTTGCCCATCCCTAATCCCCTTGCAGAGGAATTTGTAAAGTATCTTATATATTGAACCAGTGATTTTCATTTTGTAACTATTGTAATACTAGTTAAACACAGTACAGTGCTACGCAATATGTTGGCGCTATATAAATACATGTTAATAATAATAGCAGAAATGATGGGAACAGCTTTATTCTGAGAAGTTAATGCATTACTGAGTGTTGCATTCGTTGGCACAGACAAAAAGCAATGTTCTTATTTGTGTACTTTATTTATATAGTGCCGTCATTTTGCAGCCCTTTACAGAGATTATCATTCACATCAGTTCGCCTTTTCTTACTTGTGTATTGTTTAGTACAGGGAGTTCTCGAGTTGCATACACCTTACAAACAACTCATACTTACAAAGGTGATGTACTGTGGTTTGCTTGGCCTTTTTTAGCATTTAGCTTTAATAAACCACCTGCCCAATCCCCGCTTGCATGTGTTGTCTACTGTCGAGCACAGAAATGTAAAAATACATATGCACAGAAAGGTAAAAATAAAATCTATGTTAAAACAAACATCTGTCTTGTTGCATTTAATATGTAGATGTGTATGTTTAAACTTACATACAAATTCAACTTAAGAACAAACCTACAGACCCTATCTCGTACGTAACCTGGGGACTGCCTCTATTCCTATGTGACAGTTTGCTTGACACAGATCACTAGCTATTAACGAGCCTGGGCTGTTCTGTAAGTATTGTGCAGCACACTTTTGGCAGCTACTTTACACTACAAGTCCAGGGCATAATATGTCCTTGGGGAAAATAGCTGCGTATATGTGTAAACGCATATTCCTATTTAGCTAGCAGCATGAAACCAAACTGGATATGCAGCATTTCAGGCTAGTGCCTGAACCTGCCTGCCTTTGTGCAATATATTAGTAACTCTTTGAGCCATGATTGTAGATATCACAGGGCTGAGCATGTTGATAGTTTTCATCAGAGCCTTCTAATGCAGTACATTTTCTGCAAGTGAATACATGCTTTATCATGCTTTCTCTCTTTCACTGTTGCTGCTTCTATTGATATACTTTGACAACCTGATCCTTGTGTTTGTACATACTGTATAGCATGTGCCATCTGTTTTTGACATGTTTTTTCAGGTAGTCCTTCAGGCACAGATTTGTGGGAAGGCCACAAAAACCCAGGTCTAGGTCGGCACAAATTAAGGGGCAGTTTTTAAAATTGGCCGTGCAGGAGATTTTGCTGTTTAAATCTCCTGCACGCTAAGTCCCAAGAACAGAAATTTGCGCATTCTCATACGAGCGAGTACGGACTTGGGGGGGGGGGGTGAAGGAGTAGAAGCGATGGAGCAGTGTGAGGGGCACTCAGTTTGCAAATCAGCCAATAGGATGTGGCAGTTGTGCTTTCTGACACTTCCTCGCTGTCGTAGAATGTGCCTTGTGTACCATCAGTCCTATGAGCTTTACAGACTGCCATCTGAAAAATCTATGTGTTTTATTGAACCTAACAGTTCAAACCTGCCCTACACTGGTAAAACTGATCAGCTTTCTTCAAAAACACTACTATAGTTCATATAAACACGCTGCTTGTAGCATTTGCGGAAATTCAAAAAAGGCTATATCGCATTGGTTAAATAGCGGATAACCGATAACACCATTATGTTCTACAGAGCTTATCTGCTATCTGCTGTGTAACCTGAGCCTTTTCTCCTTTGAATGGCTGCCCCCATTGCTACACAGCAGCTTATTTATATAAACAATAGTAGTGTTTCTGAAGCAAACACACCAGTTTTACCAGTGCAGGGCAACACTGCATTCTATTTTTATTACTTTAAAACACTTTCATCTTTGATGTTACTGTTCCTCTAAGGTGGCTACAGATGTTAAGAGTTTTAAAAGATCTTTTTGTTATTGTAGGACCTTTAAAGATTGTTTAAATGTAAACGATTTGTCCATAAACAAAAACTACCATTTCAAGAGATAACGTCTAGTTGAAGCTAGGAAACTGCACGTATCTGCCTGCTTGGCCCTGCAAACAATTGGACAATGGATAAATTTCACTGAGAACAATGAAAATGTTCTAACCTGACCGATCAATTTTCTGACAGATGGGTGAAAATCATTAGATGCATGATCGTTTGGTGACCACTAACATCACAATTAGTCCATTATACAATGGGATTATCTGTGCAATGGTAAAATTCTAATCTGCCTTGCAAGGACATTTCATGGGAGTATCTTAATTTTTACTTGTTCTGTTCAGCTCAGCCAATAATAAATACTATAGGTTTTTATGTTCACAACAACAGGTTAAATGTATGTTCAACACATGTTAGGCAGTGGCCGACAGGGAGATTTGTCTGCCGCGACTATTTATTCAATATTGAATTATTTCCAATGGAGAGGCATTTTCGGGAGATTTGTCGGCTGCAGTGGCACATAAATAATCATGGGCGACATATTGGTGTATTGGTATACTGCTCCTTCAAAGGCCAGTAACAACCAAGAGATTTTCATGTTATAGGTGTGTAGGTTTGTGTTTTGGTGGGGAGAGAGCCAAGAATTTCATTTGACCTTTAATTATCAGCAAGTAAATAATTAAGCCATTGTATTCTAAGCATCTTATCTGTTATCTGCTATACAAATGCGGGCCCTACAAACCTGCCTAACTGCCTTCATTGGCACAAAAGAGCTTGTTCATCTCAAAGAAATTAGAACTTCTGAATCACACAGTTTTGTTAAAAAAAACATCAAAGGCTAGGGCCAGACTTGGCCAAAATCAGCCCGCAGAAATCTGCAGGCTGATTTCATCCCCTCGCCGGGAGTATTATCCTCTTCTTTTGTGTCTGGAACCCTTGTGTTGGCTCCAGTGCTAACACTCTCAGCTGATTTCGGCACAAAATATTAAGTCTTGCCCTTCTTTGCTGAGTGTATTTGCACTGGAGCAGACACAAGGGTTCTGGACATGAAAAAAAAGAGAATACTGCTGGCAGTGAGGGGCTGAAATCGTTTCTACATTTCAGCAAGCTGATTTTGGCCCCATCTGCCCTAGCCTAACAGCAGAGATTTTAGTTTTTGGAGTTTGTGGCACACAGGGCCAAGCAATCTTTAAAGGAAAACTAAAGCTTAACTCAAGAAGTAGGGTAGAAATGTTGTACATTATGTTTGGCTTCTGTACTGGTTCAAGACAACCACAGCCCTTTAGCAGGGATGATCTGAACCTTCAAAGATGCCCCAGTAGCTCCCCATCTCCTTTTTTGCTGATTCACTGCACATGCTCTGTGCAGCTGCCACTAACTGGGCTTAGGGACTGACTCAAAATACACAGTACACATAGAATATAAATATCACAGTATAAGTCTGATTAGTAATTAATTACATTAATTACTACATGACAGCACAGCAACCAGTGCAACTAGCATCAGAATTTAATAATTAACTTTTATATTACAGGCCAACCTCATTTTCTGCTTCATAATTTACTACGGCCCCTAAGTTTAGCTTCTCAACAACTGCCACTGAGCATGTAAGTGTCACAGACACTTTCCAAGATGGTGACCCCCTGTGACAAGTTTGAAGTCCTGGATCATTGCTGCTTTTGAGAAGCTGAAACTTTAGGCTGGTGCCCAAGTTCAGTATATAAAATTGCATTTTGAGTCATATTCATTTTTATGGTTTAGTTTACTTTTCTGTGTCGTGCTTTGTATGAAAAATGTTTCCTGTTAAGCTGTGGCCACGCTGGTCTGATTCTCGGCCCCTATGCTTGAATCAGCACTCCTCTGTGTCTGCAGCTGGAGCAGATCTGATTGCATTTACCTGCACCCAGTGGCTTCAGTTGCAGACCCTAAAGATATTTGATTCAAGCATAGACAGAGACAAAACTTGGGTCACAGTAGTTTGAACTTGTGTATTTTCCATGTTACTTAAGGTCTTCATTATTTATTTTTTGATTGTTTTTGAATTGTTTGCCTTCCTCTTCTACATCTTACCACTTTTCAAATGGGGGTTACTGACCCCAGCAGCCAAAAACACTATTGATCTGTGGGCTTACAGTTTTATTATTGTTACTTTTTATTCCTTCTCTGCTCAGGCCCTCTTCTATTCATATCACAGTCTCTCATTCAAACCACTGCCTGGTTCCTAATATAAACAAGACCCTAGCTACCAAATTGCAAACTGGAGAGCTGCTGGAAAAAAAAGCTAACCAACTGAAAAAACACAAAAAATAAAAAATGAGCTCCAATTGCATAATGTCGCAGAATTTCAATGTCTACATCATACTAAATGTTAATTTAAAGATGAACAACCCCTAGCAGGAAAGTCGAGAATTCTGAAGAACCTTTTTTTAGATTTCCATATAAATAGAAATATGTGTTTAAAATCATTATCCTATTTTAGATCATCCGTTGGAACAAAGATATCTGCTCTTGTAGGTGATGAGAAATTTCTACTTCTTCCTTTTGTTGCTTTTTGTCAGTAACCTCAACAAGCAAGGAAAAGTGAAGACTGTGTTTACATTTAACAACACTTTTAGGGAACAAATTGCATCTAAAATATGCTGCTCAATACTTTCACATTCTCTTCGAGCAGAGATATTTTGGCTTAAAAAAGACTTCCCTTTTATAACCTGATTTACCCTTCTCTGGTACAATGATTTATTTAAGGCAATCATATGTATAAATATATCTTCGCCTGAAACCCTTGTCTAATGTAAGCTTCCAGAAGATTGCGGGGCTTCTCTATTTATTTTAAGGGGAATAAACGCTGTATGGGAGAGCCTTAGGGGTATATTTATCAAAAAGTGAAGTTAGAGATCTCCACAGTCCTTTACAGTGAAATTCTGCCACTCTCCATTCATTTCTATGGGATTTTTAAAAGAGTATTTATCAATGGGTGAAAGTTCATCCTTTGATAAACAAGCCTTTGAAAACCCCATAGAAATGAATGGAGAGTGGCAGAATTTCACTCTAGAGGACTGTGACGATCTCTTACTTCACTTTTTGATAAATATACCTCAAAGTCTTGATTTGGAAGACTGTGTCCCAATAGCTAATAGATGATATTTTATGCAAGAGTAAACTGCAAGCCGAGCCAGTAACACCTAAAAATAATTCTGTTTGCTGTGAAACTCCTGATTCCTAGATTTCAGATAGAATGGCCTGAATAATGAAAACATATAACATATGGCTGGTATCGAAATATTTCATATTATTTCCTATAGTTTTCTTGTACAGTTCATTAAAGTTTTATGCATTACAATGTAACCACGTCTCACAGAGGAAACACTTTGGTGTCATTTTGAAACATTCATGCTCAGAATTCAGTTGCATAAATATTGAGGTTAGATTTGTTTTTCCTTTTCTTCATTTTAAATGCAGAGGCATATCACTAGGAATGTATTCCATCATTTTTCATTGGCTAGATTTTATTTGTTACTAGCTATTCTTCTCATATTAGTCTCTATGGATTATTGCAGATGCTCGGTTTACACTAGTAGCTTGCTATTGCTGTTCTGGCCCAGTGTCAAGCAATGATGCACATGTAACGTGTCATACTAAAAGAGTACTACTCAGTATTTCAGTTATATTAAAGGAACAGTAACCTAAAAAAAAGTGTGTTTTAAAGGAATAAACATATAATTCAGTGTTTATATAAATAAGCTTCTGTGTAGCAATGGGGGCTGCCTTTCAAAGGAGAAAAGGCTCAGGTTACACAGCAGATAAGCTGTAGATCATAATGGTGTTATCTGTTATCCATTATTTAACCTGTGCCATATAGCCTTTTTTTCAATTTCAGCCATTGCTACTCAACTGCTTGTTTATATGAACTATAGTCGTGTTTCTGAAGCAAACAGATCAGTTTTATCAGTGCAGGGCAACGGTACATGATACTTTCAATACTTTAAAACACTTTCATTTTTTGGTGTTGCTGTTCCTTTAAGCAGATTCTCTTCATCCCCACCCATGTTGTATTAAAAAATGCTAATTGTTTCCATAAGGATCTAAATATTTGCCTTCCTACTCTATTTCTTCTACCTAAAATATAAACTGCTCTGAGGCTGAAAACCAATGAGAACCAGCATCTAAGATGTTGTTTAGTCACTAAAGTCAGGGAAATCTTAAAATTGTTATAACTGATTGATATGAGGGTAGACTGTCAAGGTTGGGGTTGTTTTCTCTGGAAAAAAGGTGCTTGCGAGGGGACATGATTACACTTTACAAGTACATTAGAGGACATTATAGACAAATAGCAGGGGACCTTTTTACCCATAAAGTGGATCACCGTACCAGAGGCCACCCCTTTAGACTAGAAGAAAAGAACTTTCATTTGAAGCAACGTAGGGGGTTCTTCACAGTCAGGACAGTGAGGTTGTGGAATGCACTGCCAGGTGATGTTGTGATGGCTGATTCAGTTAATGCCTTTAAGAATGGCTTGGATGATTTCTTGGACAGACATAATATCAAAGGCTATTGTGATACTAAGCTCTATAGTTAGTATAGATATGGGTATATAGAATTTAATTAAAAGTAGAGAGGGGTGTGTGTATGGATGCTGGGTTTTCATTTGGAGGGGTTGAACTTGATGGACTTTGTCTTTTTTCAACCCAATTTAACTATGTAACTACTACGTAGCTATGATTGTACTGAAAGAAACATCTGGCATTCAGGAATCCTACACTCAGGCAATGTAAAAAGTCACTTTATTAAAGCAACAAATGAGCCAAAGTAAGATAACTTTATGGGTCTCGTGCTATCTGTATTAATTCTAGGCTGTGTAACACCCAATCAAACAGAAAACATGTCATAAAGAATGGTAAATATGTACAGATAACAGAAGCCCATAGTAATAGAACTAGTAGTATAATGGGCAAATCCATAGTGAACGCAACAGACATTCCATTCATATTAGAAGGGGAAAAGTATCCCTCTACCACAGTACTAAACCTCTGGAGATAATAGGTGCCATCAAAGAAATTAAATATATATATATATATATATATATATATATATATATATATATATATATATATATATATATATATATATATATATATATATATATATATATATATATATATATATATATATATATATATATATATATATATAATAAAAAGATCCTTGGTAGTCCGCACTCCACTGGAATCAGCAAGGCACCCAGGTGCCACTCATATATCAAAAAGCATAATTATTCCTGGAAGCATGAGTGCACACTGGGATTTTAATTAAAAATCAAAAATTTATTAAATTACATTAAAACTGGTCAACGTTTCGGTCCACCTCTAGGACCATTATCAAGATGATAATGGTCCTAGAGGTGGACCGAAACGTTGACCAGTTTTAATGTAATTTAATAAATTTTTGATTTTTAATTAAAATCCCAGTGTGCACTCATGCTTCCAGGAATAATATATATATATATATATATATATATATATATATATATATATATATATATATATATATATATATATATATAGAGATATATAGAGATATATAGATAGATATAGATATAGATATATTTTAACATTTTAGTGCTATAATTATGGAAATAGTTTGAATTCTGGCTTGTGTGGATTGTACAATACTGCATATTTGCATATTGGACAAAAGTCCGTTCCTTTTGAAGAACCTGTTGTTTGGTCTTGGTTTGAAAAACTCAATTGGCTGCTTCTCCTCTCCTTCAGCATGTACTGATCCGCATGAATAAATAGGTTATAATTGCTATGTATCAGTAAACATTGTAGATTGCATGTCCCGGCGAGTCTGGCCACAAACCCTGAGAGGGTGCAACACTAACAAGGCGTGAGAAAGTGTGTTTACCTCTGTCCCAGTCAATGTTTCTTTTTTAAGAACAACTGCAGAAATAGTGGCTGTCAGGAAGTGTTCAGTGTACATAGCCACATTCATCCTTATTCATCATCATAATTAGCCATCATTAGTCATCATCCATCAAGATTGTACAGTTTTCACACTGTTATACACAATCACATATTCAATGGCTCTGTAGTTGAGGCCAGACAATTCTCCTGGGCCTAGGACCAACACAGGCATTTGGAACCCAGGAGTCAGCATTTGTCTCTGTCCAGAGCTGCCTGCCAGCACCCAGACAAGTGACACGGTAACGCTTTTAAACTAATACACACTTACTTAATGATGGGGAGGTGTTTATATACCCACACACAAAACACACTAGTTTTAAAATTCAATCTTTTTTATTACTATATCAAGTTTTTTGCCCCCCCCCCTTACATGTAGTGTGAATAGCATTAGCACTAATGACACTACAAAATTAATATTTTGTTTTGGTGGTTTTATTAAATTTTCATTTGCCATTTCTAATTTATAGTTAAAATTCAATCTTGTTTTTATTACTGTATACAGTTTTTTGCTCCTCCCCCAACAAGTTACTGTGACTAACTTTAGCACTAATGACACTACAGAATTAATATTTTACTGTATATAGGTTGTTTTATTGCATTTTCAGTTGACATTGCTGTTGATTGTTTGTGCCTGTAAATTTTTCATTGCAGTCAAACTGGGAATTTCACCATGGATCTCCCTGTTTGCTATTTTTGTTTTAATTTGTCATATTGAACTTTTAGTGATTTTATTGTATTCTGCATTCTTCTTTCCCTCCATATAATTTTGTTTATCGCATTTTGAATTTGGACTCTTTACACACCACCTAGGGGGTTATTTATCAAAGTTCGATTTTATCTCAACATTTTCTGCTGCAAACTCCGATAAAATCTGCTCTGGTTTTTAACGCTTATTTATTATTACATTTTCCCAAAAATTTGCTTTGCGGAAAAAAATCAGATTTTCACGTTTTTTTTCACCTGAAGACTCAGATTTCTTATGTTTTTGCCCAAACACTCTGAAAACGGGGTATTGCACGAAACTCAGTGCACACCAAAAAATCATTAGGACATCTTCCATTGACTTATATGCAACCTTGACAGGTCTAAGATGCCAGATTTTCTGATTCTGACTTTTTCTATCCTCTGGGTTTAATACATTTAGAAACATTCGTGATTTTTATAAAAGTCTGATTTTATTTAAAAACAATCACAAATTTTTCATGATTTTTGCAACTGGAATTAAGTTAATAAGGTATACTGTCCTCTATAAGTAGTAGTCATCCTATGCTTTTTGGGTATCAAACTGCTCAAAAGACCCTTGGCATTTATAATTAGGATCCTTAAAGGGATACTGTCATGGGAAAAATTTTTTTTTTCAAAATGAATCGGTTAATAGTACTGCTCCAGCAGAATTCTGCACTGAAATCCATTTCTCAAAAGAACGAACAGATTTTTTTATATTCAATTTTGAAATCTGACATGGGGCTAGACATTTTGTCAATTTCCCAGCTGCCCCAAGTCATGTGACTTGTGCTCTGATAAACTTCAATTACTCTTTACTGCTGTACTGCGTGATATCACCCCCTCCCTTCCCCCCCCCAGCAGCCAAACAAAAGAACAATGGGAATGTAACCAGATAGCAGCTCCCTAACACAAGATAACAGCTGCCTGGTAGATCTAAGAACAACACTCAATAGTAAAAACCCATGTCCCACTGAGACACATTCAGTTACATTGAGAAGGAAAAACAGCAGCCTGCCAGAAAGCATTTCTCTCCTAAAGTGCAGGCACAAGTCACATGACTGGGGGCAGCTGGGAAATTGACAAATTGTCTAGCCCCATGTCAGATTTCAAAATTAAATATAAAAAAATCTGTTTGCTCTTTTGAGAAATGGATTTCAGTGCAGAATTCTGCTGGAGTAGCACTATTAACTGATGCGTTTTGAAAAAAACACGTTTTCCGATGACAGGATCCCTTTAATGTTTGTATCCCTAAGAACATGTGGGAGGTATGATGCAGTAAATTGCAAGCTTTGAGACGTTGTTATAAATACTGCTTTTTTTTATTTTGAATATGTTATTTGCAAAAAATACAAGTTCTGTAATCAACTTTCTCTTAGGCATATTAGGCCTTGCAGTTTAAAGTGTTATTCTGCTGTGGTGATATAATTTTCTTTATTGTACTGCTGTGCGTTTTTCTTACAAGTCAAGAATCTTCATAAAATGATTTATTATTATTATATTTTGCATTTGTGCTTTTAGGAGGCATAAGAATCAGTTGTATTTTTAGCCATACAATAAAGTATATTTAAAAGCAAAAATTGACTGGCATTTAATGCACGTGAAGTTTGAAATCTGTCACTGAAAGAGTTATTTTTTCTGTATTTTTTCTATTGTTTATGACATCTGGCATCAGTAATGAAACCGCTATTAAAGAAAGTTATTTCAGTATATTCACTACACCATAGGGAAAACAGAAGACGCACTTTTTATAGCTCAGTGCTTCTTAACCAGGCATTGCTGTTAAATAATGATAAAACACACTCAAAATAATTATTTCATTTTACTTCTGCAGGAGACTAAGTGTGTGACTTTACTGATAACTGCTGCAGGGAGTTTGTTGTTGTCTGTTTTTGTGGCCAGGCTTTTTCACCTGGCCACAAGACTTAATCCTGTTGGGTTGTGTATTGACCCTAAATAATATCTTGCCCGGTTGATCTGCTTGTTGATTGGGATCTGATATTGTCTGATAAATTGGGCAGAAATACCTGTTTGTTAAGAATCTCATGGGGATTTAGAGGTGATCAGTAAGTGTACAAAGCCCATATATTCAGTCACTGACCCTTCCAACTAGGTACGCATAAACATGTAATAACTGGAAAAAATACAGCATTCCTGAAAGTATTTCAAATTAGAAGGCATTAGAATAGGTTTAAGGTTAACCTTTGCCTCAAAGCAATACTGAGACTCTTCTGTGTATGACAGGAATTATGTCTGTAAAACTATCCAAGAGTCAGGGTGTCACTCACCATACAACCTAGTGCTACTTTCAATTCAATGTAAACACATTTTCCTGTGTGCATAACTTATATATTTTTTCACAGTGTAGGGACCGCAAGTTTAACCATAAAAGCCACTGTCCATTGTTTGTTACTTGACTCAGTGTTGCAAAGCTGCAGGAAATGGTTAATTCTGAAAGTTATCAAAAACAGACAAATTAGAATATCTTTTTGCAAATTGTCAAAAGATACCTGTACATGTATCACGGATAAATGTTCATTTTAGGGCAAGCTGCCCATACACCTTATTCATTGAGTTGAAGTATTGCCCCATCAATGTGGTACATTTTTTTTCTGTAAACAATGGGCAGTTAGGTAAATTCACTGTTAGGGATGATTCTCACTTTGATAAATAACTGTTAGGGCAATTACCACTGGATGACACAACACAGTCTTGGTAATTGTCTTGAAATTTGCATTGTGCTGATTACTGATTGTTATCCTTTGGGCTGTCTGTGTTTTTACAACATAATAATGTGTGTGAGGTCGGAAGCACTTGCAAAATGTAACAGTCTATTTAAGCTGGCCATATGGACTTGTCTACGTATCATACACTTCTGCCTGATCACTGTAGTGAGTCACTATGTGCCCAGAATTCTGTAAATTGCTCTCTACTTATGTGATAATCGGCGTTACTTTCTTTTTGTACTGTATCAAGTTTTTCTGTTTTACTAGGTCTTTTTTACACGTTTTTAAAAATATATATTTACCAATTGTATGGGTGTTTATTTGCTCTGCTGTTGCTAATCCATCTCTTCTCTAACTAAACATTTTTATAAAGCTTTTCATAGCACATGGATTTGATCATTTTTTCCTTTCTCTGGGCAAAATGTGGGAAATTATTTCAGTCCTGCGGGATCATCAGGTACTTTTTGGACAGCTGGAAATTCCACCTGTTCAACCAGACAGCTAAATAAGCAGACCGTTGGCCATACTAGCAATAGACAAAATGGGCCACACTGTGTAAACTCCTTCATGTAAGCCTTTGTTGGCTCATCACCCCTGTGACTTGATCATAACCAATTACGCATAGTTTTGTCAAAAGCAACATTTTGATGGCCTTCAAGAAGGTATTTTACCCTATTATGGTCACAGGGTTGCCCCTACGACTGCCCTTCCAATATTGATTTTTGTCCTATTAGTTATAAAGTAACCTTTTACTGGCCATACTCCAAATCTGGTTGGTCCTACTAAAGTTGCCCATATAGTTTAGCCCTAATAGGTGAGTACTTTTCAGTTTACTCATTGATTTACAAACAGGTTAAAGCTATAATTATTGTATCCCTGGGTTGTGCAGGTATGGCCTGTTTGAGAAGTAAGGGCAGAATTCAGAGCCACAAGGCCAAAAAACAGGTCTCTCTGGTTATATTGACAATGAATTGATTGTTCTAATACTTGAGCCTTATTACACACAGTGCTTATGCCTGCTGGGAAGTATTTATTTAGTAAATTATTATAAATATATTTCATTTTCCATTGATATTCATATATGCACAGTTTTTTTAATACATAATACATACAAGTCTAAATGTTTTTGCTTTTGTTGGCATTGTATATAGTTAACAGTCTACTAACTGCACTAGTGACCTTTGTCCACTTAGTGATTTGCAGTTTCCAGAGTTAGCTTCACAAATATTTTAGGATTACATATGCTGAAGAGTTTGAATTCTGCCAGCTATGGAGTTACCAGATGAATTAGGGTTGGAGTTTTGGCACTATATGGTAAGACTGCTGTTTTTGTTCCTCCGGTATGAACTGGTTTTGAGTGCGAAGAATAGGATAACCGCAATTTTACAGTGCGTTTCCATATCTCTGTGTACTACAACTTTGTTAAGAGTGCAATGAAAATCATGTGTTCTCGATTAGACAGTGTATTTATGAGATGTTTTTAACTTTAGAATGTAAATATTATGTGTATATTTTTGCATTTACAAATATGAGGTGGCAGTTCTGTTTGCAAGCATAAACGCTTTGCAGGTTTAACAACTGATGCCATTAAATACAGGCATTTGGGTACAATTTCAAATGTTGTATAGATATTAACATGAATATTTTATGTGAATCTGCAATTTTATATTATTTTATTTTATGGGACTTACATTTACTTCATTTTTCTCCAGCCAGTAAAACATAATGCAATCAAAGTTATTTTACTCACTAGACAAAAGGGAGTCCAAAAAAAAAAAAATACAGACAGCCAATATAAAGTTGCCTAATATTTACCACCAGCAAAGTACAGTAGGGAGCTCCCCTAGGGCAGGATAAATGACAATGAACTCCGAAAGGAAAAAGTACCTTTTGCACTAAAAGCACTTAATACAATTACAATACTATTACTAAATTACTATTAAAGGTTAATTATATCATTAAAAATATACTGTACTCACGTTTCCATTAAAAAAGACAGGGCAGTCCAGTCCCTCGGTGTGAACCCACTATAGCAAATTAAAATTTTTCTGGCTTCTGTAAATCGACAGCTTTAATCACAAAAGAGTTGACCACATATCCATAGTATGTTGAGAGTAACTACATTAAGCAGGATTACCTATCAGATGCCACTGTAACCGTTTATGATGTATTTTTTTTTTTTATTTACAATTCTTTATCAAGGGGGCTATTTTATCAATGTTTTTTTTATTTTTTATTTTATCCTTATTATTATAATGCTGGTTGTTATATTATTAATAAGAAATCTCATATAGTTCCACCATGCTCCGTGGATCCTACTTGTGTCATTGTCACAGGATCACAGCAAGTGGTTATCAGTCAGTAAATATTTGTTCTGCTTGACATTGGTTGCATGTCCATGGGTCACAAACCACAGGCTTTTGAAGCTATGGAACATTTACTTGAGAATATTCTGCTGAAAGTATTTTGCTACATAGAATATGCATGGGCAAATCTGCTTGTGGTCTTTTCTCCAATGGAGTGCCTGTCTGCCCTGATCTGGCCTTTTATGCTGTGCATTCTGTGTTGTAAGAGAAGTTCATAAGAATCATCCCTCAAAAGGGCAGCATATACCCCTTTATTCAAGATGAGATCAATGAGTTGGGCTTATGCTGAACCTTTTTCTTGTCCTTTAAATACAGGCACAACAGTCCTTCGAACATTACCCCTCAGCTTCTAATAAAGACAAGCACATCTTTATTCTGTCGTGTTTTAATTGATGCTTGATCCCCATTTGTTCAGCTGCATCCAAACAGTACAAAACTGTTTCCATCAAGCTTTTAAACACAGAGGCAGACATCCTCCCATCTGCCTGGGATGTTCTCATCTCTTAAATTATGAATGTAGTGTGCCAAATGTGCTTTCCTCACTCACTTCAATCACATCTGGACAGCTTAGCCTGCTTCCTGTTACTTCTTTACGTTTTTAGTTTGGGTGCAAAAGTCTGGCTGGAACACGAATTGGTAACAAACTTATTACTACTGAAATTATTAGTAAAGCCAGTAATTATGGCCAAACTTTTGTTTTTTCTTTTTACTAAATGCTTTGAACAGGTGTTGTGTACAGTATCCTTATTTATTACATTAACTAAATAAACTACGTTTATACAAATCCTCTTATCGGGTTGACACACACACAGACTTAGCTGTATGATATTTTTTTGTCCAGCCTGTAGTCCAACTTGATAAAAACCATCTGAGGGGCTATACATGTGTAGCGCCACTTTTGTGTTCCATTTATTTGAGAACATCACATGATGTTTGGAACAAAGTGAATAGGGGCGACCACTTGAAAATATAAAATGTTATTCCTGAACCAGCAATTTTTTAAGTTGTAATATTGGAGTGTAGGCAGCCATCTCTGGTCATTTTGCCTGGTCATGTGCTTACAGAAAGAGCCAGCACTTTAGGATGGAACTGCTTTCTGGCAGGCTGTTGTTTCTCCTACTCAATGTAACTGAATGTGACACAGTGGGACGTGGATTTTTCTATTGAGTGCTGTTCTTATATTTACCAGGCAGCTGTTGTCTTGTGTTAGGGAGCTGCTATCTCATTACCTTCCCATTATTCTGTTGTTAGGCTGCTGTGGGTGGGGGAGATGGAGGTGGGTGATATCACTCCAACTTGCAGTACAGCAGTAAAATGTGACTGAAGTTTATCAGAGCACAAGTCACATGACTTGGGGTAACTGGGAAACTGACAATATATCTAGCCCCATGTCAAATTTCAAAATTAAATATAAAAAATATCTGTTTGCTCTTTTGTGATTCGGATTTCTGTGCAGAAGTCTGCTGGAGCAGACTGATGCATTTTTTTTAAAAAAAACTGATGCATTTTCGTATGACAGTATCCCTTTAAGCTATAACTTTCGAGACAGATTTTTGTTTTTTTTTGTTATTTGCTCATGACTTTCCATCCCTTTAAACTTGGCTACAATTTACATACTTATATGTGGCTACCAAAATAAGATTAAACCCACAAACAAAAATAAGTGATCTATGCCATTCACTGCAGCACACATCTCTTAAATAGCTGTTTTCCAAAGTAGAAATTGTTATTTAACTGTTGCCTAATAATTGCATTGATCTAAATATAATGTCGCTGCTTTCAGTTAAGTATTCTTTGCTTTTATTGGCAGTGTCCTGGAGAAGAAAACCGTGTTGGAACTCGCACTGTGTATGTTGGACCTCGGCCAGCTTCAGATAACGATGCCTATATCCAACCGAAATTCTGTGATAATAGGATTGTCTCTTCAAAGGTTTGCCTAATTCAATTACTTGTTCCTTTTGTGGACACACAGAGGAACTTTATGGAAAGATTGTAGAACAGTGATAACTTACTAGTAACCCTGGTTAACTTCAAGATTGTTAGCGGCTGGGACGGTAGAGGCTGCAACTGCCGATAGGACCTATGGGGTACTATGGAGGTGAATATGAAGGGGCCAAATGATAATCCCACTTAGTTTCAAGCTGATTTGGGTATAAGAAGCTGATCATCTATAGCTTAAGGGCAGTAAGGAGTTGGCCCTGAACCAAATGTGCACTGGGACCACCTGTGATCTGTATAATATTAGCAGCCAGGTGTTGTTAAGAGTTTTGGTTCAACAACAGCAGTAGGAGGGAGATGAACCGATCACTGCAGTAGTTGGTGTTAATAAGTTTGCTCTCATCTCTGACATTTACGCATAATATTTCCAAAGAGTATTTTAAATGTTCACTTGCATGTTGTATTTTAGCACTGTAATGTTGGTGCCAGTTTGTGCCCAAGTTTGTTTCTATGAAGATGTTACTGGCGTTGTTTCTTTAAGTTGAGATGCATGCACAAAATGTGAAAATTGTATTTGCATTCCCAGGGCTACTGACACACCCAAGTCAAATATTCACTGAATTAATCACAGTTTTGCTCTGAGGAATCATAAAGATAAAAATAGTCCAAAAGTAAATGGCTCCTACTTAGTGCAGAGACACACGTGGAGATTTGGGAGATTTAGTGGCCAGGTGACAAATCGCCTCTTCTTCGGGTGACTAATCTCCCTGAACTGCCTTCCTGCCAGCTAGAATCAAAATCGCTGGTGGGATGGCACTCGGAGCGCTTCGTTTTCCGAAGTCGACCAAAGTTTCCTCGTGAGGCAAGTGTAATTTAGATTCTAGCCGGCCGGAAGGCAGTTTGGTTAGCTCAGTCGCCCGATGAAGAGGCAACTTGTCGCCAGGCGACTAATCTCCCGGAATCTCTACTTGTGTCTCTGCCCTTAACAAGGACAACAAAAAAACCCTTAGATATAAACAAACATTTGATAAGTTGCTATTGATTACTACCTAGAGGCAAATATGCCTAGTGAGCCACAGACACCTGCATTGTGTACCATTAGCCTGAGGCATCCGGTCACTACAGCTATAGATTACATTTTTGGCTAACTAATTATATCTAAAACATTGTTTATTTTGCACAGCCTATCTATTTACCCAGTTTTTATTTTTACACTGTACTGTTCGTTAAAGGTATTGTACAGTATTTAGGATGGAGTGGTGAGACTAATGAGAGGGCTGCATTCTTTGAGCTTTTGCAACTTTGCCCAATTTTCCAAGGAATTTAGCAGAAAATACTCTCAGTTGTTTTCCTGTCATGTTCTGTCTCATTGCTAGGCAATAAGCAAGATTTCAGGGGCCTTAGGAAATTGTTGCCCTTGAACTATTCAAATGAGCCTTATTTTTGACAGTTTTTCCAGAATTTAATTTCCTGTATGTCAGTTTGGCAGCTCAGGGCTGATTCTGAACACAATTTACAAGTTACAATTTGCTACATTAGTTGCTACATTTCTCAGCAACATCTGTGGAATATTAGCAACTATTGTATCAATTCTAACAGCTGTCTTTAAAGAAACTCAGGCATTCTGCCAAAGGTAAGAAATGTATCAACTCATGCATCAATTTAGAACAGTTTACACCATCGGTGACCCCCTCCCCCTGGGAGCTGCGTCACAAAGATATAATTAGGTGAGAAATAAAACTGTAAACTTCAATATTAGAAAAACGGTCACAAATAGAAAATAGAAAGTTATTTTAAAAGTGTTTATTTCTGGAGAACTATCTGAGAAAAAAAGTGTTGGAAGGTGGACCCTTTAAAATGACCGAAGGTTCAAAATTGAATCCCCTGCTTATCCAGCCCCATGGTGGTTTATTCACACTGATCAGTAAGTTGTCATATAGAACTTTAAAGGAGCAAAGAAGCAGAATATGCCCAAAAATGGGCATGGGGAAATGAATGGGTATTGTCAATCACAGCCTAGTCACAGCTGCCATAACTGTACAAGGTGCACTGTGGGGGCTGTTTACATAAATGAACTTTTAGTATGACATAGACATTGATATTCAGAGACAGTTTGCAATTTTTGTTCATTTTTTTGTGATTTTTCCGTTATTTATCGTTTTCTTCTGCAGCTCTCTAGTTTGGAAGTTCAACAGCTATCTGGTTGCTAGTGTCTTGTTTACCTTACCAACCAGACAGTGGTTTGAACGAGAGACTGGAATATGAATAGTAAAGGCACTGACTAGAAATACAAAGAATGAAAAGTAACTGTAATAATAATTGTTAGCAAATAGAGCAATAGTTTTGTGACTTACGAGATCAGTGACCCCCAGTTGAAAGCTGGAAAAATGCAGGAGAGTAAGACAAATAATTAGGAAACTATATAAAAAAATCAATAAATACCAATTGCAAAGTTGCTAGGAATAAGACATTCTATAACATACTAAAAAGCCCTTTTAAGATAATGATGCAAGCTCAGGGGGGTGAGGTTACTAGTTACGCCTCCTAAACATGACACTGCTATTATTAAATGCTAATATTTATATGTTACGGTTTAAAAAAAAAAAAAAAAAAAGGATAATAAAAACAAAAAGGCAGTTTCCCTTGTTCTACAAAAAAATAAAACTGAATTTTTGGTGTGTTTAACTAGGAATATGATTTTAGTATAAAGAAGCATGAGGCTGACCGCATACAGATGAAGGTAAAGGTTTGTAGAGAGATTCTCCCGCATAATGATTGGCTGGATGGCCATTTTGTGTTCCATCTGTTTCTGTTAGAGGAGTAGGTTTGGGTCATGAGGAATTCAAGTTTTTCCTTTTGGATGATCAACTTCAGAAAAATTATTATTGCACCTCAGATAAATTACAACAATGATTATTCTAGAAATAAAATGTTAGTGTTTGCAAAGAGATGGATTTTATACTGCTCACTTTTCAGATGAAATGAATTGAGGGCTGGGAGCTGTTTATAATGCTCGTGGTAAGTTAGAAGCTGCATGTCTAATGTTCAGAGACTTGTGCTAATATTTGTGGCATTCCCAAATGCTGACTATGCCTATAGGAAACTAGAGTTAAGCAACAGCTGGACGTCTTATCAGTGATTCGGGGGTTAAATGGGACAGTTTCCCTTGAGCCTTTCTGCGATACTAATATGTTCATTGTGAATCATAGTTTCCTTTCTGTAAATGTGACCACTTTGTTTTTTCCTCCATGTATTCTGTCAATGTATTCTTTTTGTTCTCCCTGCTGACTGATCTTTTTCCAAAATAAGACCCAAAACCCTCAGAGCAGCTTGTATTTTTCATTTCTCCTCAGCTTTCTCATCAGTTGAGTGTGACAGATGCTGGATTGCTGACACAGTGTAGAAAAGGCACCTGCATTTGCTCAGAGGCCTTGGCTTTTCTTGTGCTGCCCTGCCGATGAGCCTATTGAATGAGCACAGCATTACTTCCATGTCTATTCACTGCAGCATTAATGTTTGCTGCTAAAACTATATATACTATATAAGCAAAAGGATTTTGGGCATCTTTTCTCACTTGTTAATAGGCACTCCCTAGACATCCAAGTAGGTCACAGCCGCTGTATACAGAAAGATGTTACTGGTAATGTAAATGTTCTGTTATCCGTAAACCCATTATCCATAGTCAAGTAGTTAAGCATTTGAGCGCGACTAAGCCATTTCCAAATGTTTCAGTTTTCCTATTATCACACTAATTATATAATCTCGTTTATCTTTACAGTAACAAGTTCCCTTTAGATATAAGCATGCCTGTCTTCTCTCTGACCTGAGCAAAGTGCAGATGTTTTGCACTCCAGCTTTAAACCACAGCAGTAAAAGTGCCGCAAGTTTAGTTTCCCTTTTTTAAGAACTATAATAGGGCTGCTCAGCTAGTGACTCCGGGGCTGGATGAGGCAGGGCATTTTATAAACCTATTTGTATGACATATTTTTTTTAACATAATCTGGCTGGAAAACATGGAGTAGAAAATAATACATGCAAAATATGGACAAAGTTTGGTAACCGTAACACTGAGCTGTTCATAATTAAAGGAGTTGTTCGCCTTTGAATTCATTTTTAGTAGACAGTGGTTTTCTGAGACCATTTGCATTGGGTTTTTGTTTTCTATTGTTTGTGATTTTTGAGTTATTTAGCTTTTTATTCAGCAGTTCTCCAGTTTGCAGTTTCAGCAATCTGGTTGCTAGGGTCCAAATGACCCCAGCAACCATGCATTGATTTGAATAAGAGACTGGAATATGAAGATGAGAGAGACATAAAATAAAGATGAGTAATACATTTATTCTGCATTTTTTTATCTTGGACATGCAAGTTAGTATATTTTTAACTGAAATTCAAAATAGATGCTGACATTTCAAATACAAACAGGTCCAGTATAAAGCACCAGTCCGGCAGTTGTGCAGCAGCCCCTCTGGCCTATTCCATATTGTTAGTCTGAGCCTGACTGGGTGTTGCCATATTGTTTTCCCTACCTGAGCTGTTCAGTTCATGTGACTTTTTAGATGCAACTGAAATCTATAGGAATCATTCAGATTAATTAACATTATATTTAATACTATCTACACACACAATTTTGAGTATTATGATACACTCTATCGATTGGTGTTAGTAAATTGTTACTAATCAGAACAAAGTGTGGCAGTTAGAAAGGTACAGTGCAATCTAAGTTGTGTCATTTCATTAAAGCATTGTTTTTATTGGTCACGAGAATGTACAGCATTTATTTAATCCCACACTGTTTGTAGGGGGAATGTTTAGTTACCTTCCATTTTCACAAAGAGTGCCTTGGTTTTCCATAAGAATAACTAACTGTCATAGAATTAGATCTATCTGTTACACTCAAAGCTCAGATTAGATATTCAACTCTGAAATATATGAATTTGAATTTTTTCTTTGTTCATGAAACATAATTTCAAAGTTTATAGATGTTAAACATTATTTGTTTATGTATAGGCTGAGTATATCTTTAACTGTTGCTTGATTTATTGTGTTTTGCAAGAGCCACACGCATTTTAATAACCTAAATATTTGAGCATTAACAACTATTTTTTTCTTTCTTAATAGTATACCGTGTGGAACTTTATCCCCAAAAACCTGTTTGAGCAGTTTAGAAGAATTGCAAATTTTTATTTTCTCATCATATTTCTTATTCAGGTAAGTTACAATTTTACTTTTCAACAGAAAAAATATATATTTACTCAACCAAAATGAACTGTTCTAGTGCTGTAAGGGCTTTTGTCTCTTAACGTGGTTAGGGGGCAACAGACAGAGAACCCTTTATCTGTATAATTATCAAAATCTTGCTCAATATTTCTTAGACATATGCACAGGAAAAATAAAAATATGATGATTTTTGTCCCTCTGATTGCTACCAGTTAAGGGTTTGTTCACATTAAATGAACTTTTAGTATGGGATGCAGGAAGTGGTATTCTGAGACAACTTGCAACAGTTATTTGTGGTTTTGAGTTATTTAGTATAATTCAGCAGCTCCTAGTTTGCAATCTCAACAATCTGGTTGTTAGGGTCCAAATGACCCTAACGGCCATGCATTCATTTGAATAAGAGACTGGAATATGAATAGGAGACACCCTGAATAGAAAGATGAATAATAATAAAAGTAATCACAAAAATAAATGTCTAGGCCTATAGAACATTTGCTTTTAGAAAGGGTAAGTGAGAAGGCAAATAATTGAAAAACTTGCTTAAAATTAGCCATTTTATAACATACTAAACGTTAAAGGGATACTGTCATGGCAAAACATGTTTTTTTCAAAACGCATCAGTTAATAGTGCTGCTCCAGCAGAATTCTGCACTGAAATCCATTTTTCAAAAGAGCAAACAGATTTTGTTATACTATGGGACCTGTTATCCAGAATGCTCAGGACCTGGGACTTTCCGCATAACGGATCTTTCTGTAATTTGGGTCTTCATGCCTTGAGTCTACTTGAAATTAATTTAAACATTAAATAAACCCAATAGTCTGGTTTTGCTTCCAATAATGATTAATTATATCTTAGTTGGGATCAAGTACAAGCTACTGTTTTATTATTACAGAGAAAAAGGAAATCATTTTTAAAAATTTGGATTATTTGGATAAAATGGAGTCTATGGGAGACAGCCATTCCGTAATTCGGAGCTTTCTGGATATCGGGTTTCCGGATAAGGGATTCTATACCTGCATACAATTTTGAAATCTGACATGGAGCTAAACATATTGTCAATTTCCCAACTGCCCCCAGTCATGTGACTTGTGCTCTGATAAACTTCAATCACTCTTTACTGCTGTACTGCAAATTGGAGTGATATCTCCCCTCCCCCCCAGCAGACTAACAACAGAACAATGGGAATGTAACCATATAGCAGCTCCCTAACACAAGATAACAGCTCCCTGGAAGATCTAAGAACAGCACTCAATAGTAAAATCCAAGTCCCACTGAGACTGATTCAGTTACATTAAGGGTCAGGCCACACTGGGCGTTTTGGGGAGATTTGGTCGCCTGGCGACTAATCGCCTAGTTTTTGCGGCGACCAATTTCCCCAAACGACCTTCCCTCACCCTGTGCTGGCTAAAATGAAAAGAAAAAAAAAACGCTGCCGCTAATCACACGCGGCGATTCATTTTCCGAAGTCGCCAGGCGTCCAAATATCCCCAGAACGCCCAGTGTGGCCTGACCCTAAGTAGAGAAATACCAGCCTGCCAGAAAGTAGTTCAATCCTAAAGTGCAGGCACAAGTCACATGACTGGGGCAGCTGGGAAACTGACAATATGCCTAGCCCCATGTCAGATTTCAAAATTGAATATAAAAAAATCTGTTTGCTCTTTTGAGAAATGGATTTTAGTGCAGCATTCTGCTGGAGCAGCATTATTAACTGATTCATTTTGAAAAAAAACATGTTTTCCCATGACAGGATCCCTTTAACTTAAAGATGAACCACCCCTTTCAATGAAGGAATATGTAAGTATTTAAATACCTAACTATAAAAGCAGAAGAATATTTTACCTATTCATTTATTGGTATGCTTATTATTTTTTAGTGTTTATGAGTAGCAAAATATTGCACATAACTGAAATGTGATAATGTGACCAATAAAAAAAAAAAAAGGAATATATATATAAAAAAAAACTAGAAAAAGGAAGCAAGCTGTTTTTATAACAAATAAGGCTTCATGCACCAAAGCCAGTTTGTGCATTATACCTGAAAAACTGTTACAAAGGGCACAGAAGACTCATTGATATTATGTGAATCAGCGCTATGGCTGCAAATCATTTCCTGGCATATACATATTTATTGCAATAGAGTCACTTTAAACAGCAGTGATCCAGCAGAAAACCTTTTTTAATGTTTATTAGCTCCTATATCTATTGACGGCCTGTACCGATGCCACTAATTGATATTGAGTTTGACCATGCTCTGCAGGGATTAATGGCTGCATACTGACTAAGAAACTGCTCACTGTGCTTACTGTTACTAGTATTGGAATAATGGCAAAAATCAAATCACACACTGGTGCTTGGGATTGTTTCACTTCACTAAATTTGAGGAAACAGAAGAAAAATGTTGCAGAGCAAACCAGTGTTGATATATCTAAATCTCTCTTTTCTACTCCCATTCCCTAGAATCCTTATTGTCAAAGGATAATACTTATAATGCACTCTTTGACTATTTTCTGCAGTGATCTTACTGCCATGTCTGAGTTTGATGGATTGGTCTTTGCTAAAGGGAGTTAAAAAGGGGAGTGGTCTAAAGATTCCTGCATTTTATGGTCTCAAACTCGATTTTTGCCTTTTGCTCCATATTTTGATGAGTCTGTCCTGCTTGTCTGTGTACATAGTGGGGGTTGTGGGGGTGAAGTGTCCACTTTAATGTTTGATGGGCCCTGTGGTAAGGTTATTTAGGATAAAATCAGATGCTCAGATGCAGATCATGTTTAGTCTGCTAGATGCTATCATCTTAAGCAACCTTATCCTTTCAAAAGTGCACAATATATCATCATGTGACAGCAGCAACCTTAAATATTATTATGTTTTTGATTGTATGCATAATGTGTACTAGAGGACTAAACCACAGATCAGTTTGTGAGCCAGTGCAACAGCAGGAGCTGTATCAGAGGTCTAATGGTGTCTCTGGCTATTGTTGTCCATCTGAAAAGGTGCAATCAATTTTTGAATGATCCTTACATACACTACTAAGCTTTCCACTAAAGTGGATTAAATCTTTTGAAGAGTGAAAACCTGAAACTAATGGGCAGCAGGTCATGCAGAGCTGCTCTAAATCTGTAGCATTCTTTTGTGTTTAGAATTTAAGTTTTGCTCTGGAAAGTGCACACACAGGTAGTAGCATTGAAACTAGTTCAACTAGGTCACCTTCGGCTTGTTTCTGTACTCGGTTATTCTAGATTGCTGAATTGTTTTTAGCATTTGAAGCATGAATCATTTGAAGTGATGCCATGTTATTCACATTTTCAGTTTTTAACAAACTATTTTCATAAATGTTGCACTGAGCTCTCTGTTGCCTCATTGCCCCACCTAAAATACACCCACTCCAGGAATGTATGTGCACAGAGACCCAGAAGGAATTTAATGCAAGCAAAATGCTCAAATTACTTACACCAGTAAAATGCATTTAGTTACCAGCAAAACTGTATATCTCTCCTGTGCTCTCTATTCTAGCTACTACTTTTTCCTCTATCTTGCACAAACACTGACCTTTCCTTTATTTCTCAGTATCATTGACTGCCACTCAGTTCAATTACTCAGTTTCTGTTTCTAGTTCCTACTTCCTCTCTCAATTGAACTTTGGTGTCCTTAAAATGCATCTCTGTCCTTGGCTTGCTCACTGCCGCACCTTCATGTTTGCTTCAGGACAGATTCAGAAGAGTCACCAGTTAGGGAACATCAGACCACCAGACACACAGGCTGTTTCAGTTGCTTTAGTCACTGTTTTAAGTAGCAAAATGTATTAGAATACCCAAAATATCACTCCATAGGCTTCCAATAAAATTGCCTTACAAGTGCTGGCACAAAAGCTAATTAGAAATGTATTGCTTGATAAGCTAAGCAAGTATGTCATTGTTCACAATAACCTGGCTACCAGAAGGCATGGTTTAAGGAATTAAGGAATAATTGTGTGATGGTTTGAACCAGAGCAATTACATGATTAAGCGGAAATATGCTGATTGGTAAGGCTCCTTATGTTGACCTATGTGTTTTGCTTAACATATATTGATAAATTAAATGTTTACCCAACTATTGGAGAGAACATATTTCCCCTTTAATGCTTTTAAGTATTAATTCTTGTAGATCAATAGTGCAAGTGAATTTCCAGGCAGCGTTGAGCCGATATAAACCACTCAGCCAGGAAGTCACTTAGCTCATTATATGGCTCCCTAGTGATTGTCCCCCTCCCAGCAACTTAAAACTACCTATACACGCGTAATGCTTGTCATATAATGCTTCCATCACAGTCTGTCTATTGTGTTTCCTTGAGTGCTGAACTGGGGATATTGTGCAATACTTCAGTTTCCATATGTAAAAGAGTGGAGAATTGTGGCAGATTTTGCTTGCAGCCCAATGGCTTCTGCCACATGTACTACCCTGAGCTACTTTATTCAAAAAGCAGCTGAATTACAGACTCAAGCCTGTGGGTGGCTTGGCTTTGTCAATCATTAAATCACTTTGCAACATAAGGGGGTTAAAACATAATAAACTCATCATTTGTATTTTAAAGCTGGATTTTATTTTTCTCCTTTCATCTGTAATATCTGCAGTTCTTAAGCAAACTCAAAACATAAATATTTTCTTCTAGAAACTCATTCCCAGCCTATTCTTCTTATTTGTATCATTGCCAGTAGTTCTCATTGTGTTCTGTTACTCTTGTTGTCTGTGGAACTGAAAACAAAGCTGCCTGTCTTGCATTGCAGGAGTCAATGACGTTACTGTGTTTTCTCCAACAGGCTATTGTAGACACACCAACAAGTCCAGTAACCAGTGGCCTTCCTCTCTTTTTTGTTATTACTGTCACAGCCATTAAACAGGTAAATTTGTATACAGTTATGCGCCTGGCCTTTTAATGGTATAATGCTTAACTGTCTTGGTTCCTTTAGTTTCTGGCATTGCAGTCACAGTGGTGCTTGAAAGTTTGTGAACCCTTTTGAATATTTCTGCATAAGTATGACTTTAAACGTGATCTGTTTTTTACACAAGTCCAACAACTCGATCCCTTATTTTCTCATTAGTAATGGTATACTCATGCCGTACTGTGGCACACAGTGTGGGTGATGTCACAAGAGGGCTTTCACATTTCTAACAAAATGCATCAAGACAAATGCTTCAAATCAGAAAAAGATGCATGCCGTCATTATGCTTATTAATTATCTGAAAGACAACGTTTATATCATGAACAACAGTTTCTGGTGTTTTGTCTGGGTCTGTTTTCCCAGGGATAAAGTACAAAAGAATGCAATGACTCTTTAAAGATTACTTTGAGCAGAGTAAGGCATGTGCAGACCTTTAACTGTTGCTGAGCTATAAGCTAAAGAGAATGGCTGTTTGGAATAAACACAGCTGGAAATCTGCATGCTTTCACTAGGCTTTTATTGGGAAATGGTATTCTTCTCAAATCCACAACAAATTACATTAGCAACAGTAAACAACATCAACTATGCCTCATGTTTCAATGTCTGATGTTTTTGTTAAAGTTCATTTTAAGGTAAACGACCTTACGTTGTAGAAAATGATAGTCTAAGACAAAATGCAGTTAGTGCTTCATTTATTTATGTGTTACTATTTTACAGCTCTCCTGTTTGGAATTGACTAGCTGGTTGCTAGGTCCCCACTTACCCTAGCAGTCATTTTGGAATATCTACTGTGCAGGGCCTTTATAAAAGAATAAGCAGTATCAAGTAACAATAATGTAGTCTTACAGGGTATTATTTTTTCTGGGGTCCCCAGCAACCAGATAACCAGAAAATAACTGGAAAACAATAAAGGCCAGTTTTAAGTATAGGTTAATATGTAACATCTATTAAATCAATCATTCAAAGGGAACCCTAATTTTAAGCATGCTATTTTATTGGCAACCAGAAATGTATTGCTAGAGAAGTTGGATAAGAGGGTAGGCTTAGAGGTTAGGGGAAATGAGCTGTTCTAGATGGTGAATCCTCTACCATTTATAGTGGATTTTCAAACCAGAATGGCTTCTTACATTACAGATCAATGCATCCTACTTTGGCTGTTTTGATTGCTATGAAAATGTTATTGTTTTGCATCCCACAACATGAAATTATTATTTTTCTTGTCAATATTAGCAATAGCCACACTAATAGAGCTTATGTTTATTGTATGTAAATTGTTCCATACAGGGCTATGAAGACTGGTTGCGGCATCGAGCAGACCATGAAGTCAATAAAAGCACTGTCTACATTATTGAGGGTTCCAAATGTGTCAAAAAGGAGAGTGAAAAAATTAAGGTGACATGTACAGCCGTTGACAGAAAACTTTTTGAATATCCAAGCTTTTATCGATTGTTCCATTATAGTGAAAGAAGTGACTTGGTGCTTAAATTATTGGACTTTGACTTTAATCTTAACCCTTGTGCGTTTAGGGCACTGAAATATCTTGAATACTGCAAACGACAAAACGTCCCTTGTTTCCTGCACATTGGCTAGAATTGAATCACCGGTAGGGTGGCATACGTGGCACGACTACTTTATAAAGTCATCCAAAGTTTTATTTGTGAGGAAACTTTAGGCAACTTCGTACTGTGTATGTTACCCCACTGGCGATTCGTATTTTAACCAGTGGGAAGGAAACAAATTATGTTTTTATCACCTCTGGTACACAAGAATTATTGCAGGGGATAAAAAAATCTGTGTGCAATTGCCCTAAAACCTAGTTTTACATGGCAACTTACTAGGTAACTAAACCGTTCTGTGGCCACAATTAATAATGACAAGTAAGTGAATAAATCAAAATTAAAAATGGTAAAATCCAAAAAATGTCTGGATATAGATAGGGGTGATTGACCTGTCGTTGACCACCAATGTTTTCCAAGCTGTCAGTGGTGGAACACTCCTTGTGCCATAAGTCTCAGTGCATATAAAAACTGTAACCTAAACATACCTTCAAACTACACTTCTAACTTGGAAACGGCCAAGTTACCTCTGCTAATTATACATTTTGCAAAAGAGTGATAAAATTGCTGTTTTTTAAGCTGAAGGCATTCAAGGAGTTTGGTTATAATATGCTTGGTCTATAATGGTTTAAGGAATACATGAACATATGCTTGGTTGTATCTAATATTTGCAGGTTGGCGACATAGTGGAAGTCAGAGACAATGAGACCTTCCCATGTGATCTAGTCATGTTGTCTACAAGCTGCCGGGATGGGACCTGTACAGTTACAACAGCAAGCCTTGATGGGGAGTCCAACTTTAAGGTATCATTCTTTAAGACCAGCTCCTACTGCTCCAGTCCACTGCAATGTTAAACTAACAGCTTACAAAGTTATATGGTGGTACGGCAAAAACTTTGTATAATATACTGTTACACTACACTTGTTAAAAAAATTAGGAGTGGGCATTTTTGGGTCCCAAACATCAGGTAAAGAATCACTGTAACATATTGTGGAGCAATAGATCTTTTTACTTTGCTTCAACTATTTGGTTGAAGATTGCCTTCATTTGAGTGCCTGCTCCACAATATTTTTCTGTTTGTCTGCTCCCCGTGCTGAGGGCTCAGGGCAGTGCATCTGGGCCTCTTCCTTAATGTGGTGGGTAACAACATTACTTTTGGAGACCCTCATTTATGTTTCATAAGAATGAATTCTATGTTAAATATGTTCGATTATTGGCTTTGACATGAAGTGATGTTTATGCCTTTGGGATTATGAACAATTGCCAGATTTTTGCCACCTTCATGGATTTTAACATCTGAACTTTGCCTAGACACCTCAACTGATTCTGTGGCTATACACCCACTCCCACAGGATTTCTGGGACTACTAATTTGTACTACTAATTGTGTCTCATGGAAATATTCCAAAGTCTATGTTACCCAATGGATTTTCATAACCACTGCACTATATTTACAATCAGGATGCTGATATTTCAAGTGGGTTGTGTATCACATACACTGGACAGCAGTTTAAGGCCAGCTTGATAAAAGACTCAAGGCAGTCTGAAACGTTGCTGAATTTTCGGGTCAGAGCCCATGTTCCAATAAAGGCATTTTAAAAGAATCCTGTGGCTGATGTTGTCTGTGAATATACTGATTCAAGAGAACAGTGTGAAGTGGACATTGTATGACTTGCACCAAATTGAAACTAAAACTGAATTCATGGAGCGTCCTTAATAAAGTACTTGCTGAGCAGTGCAAGGCCTGCCACTAGAATCTTAAATAAAAAAAAATCACCATTTCATTTAAAATACATTATGTGCAGTAACCTGCAGCCCTGTTTAATGTGATCAGTATCTGTGATCATCTTAGATATATTTTGAGATTAGGCAACTTTAAAATCTAGCATTGTTTTAGCAGAACTGCATGTTTCTTAGCCTCTGGCTTTAAGATGAATAATGATAGGGTCAAAATAAAACTTAACATCCAGGCCAAATTGGAACTTCAGACTGTCCTATAAATAGAACAAAAATTCAGCAGCAGGGTTAGAATTTAATGGTGTTTTCCATCATTGACAGTTCTGTGCTAAATGCAAGAGGTAGAATCTAAAATTAGATCTAAATCATCAAGGGATTTCTTATCGTGCAGTTAAGCCCTGCTGGCATGAGCCAAAATGTATTTGATCTGGGCATATAGTTGTCCGACTGACTGAACAGTGTAAAATGAAATGACTCACTGTGTGTTTTCTGGTCTTACCTAGACCTATCATGCTGTGCCAGAAACTGCTATCATGGGCTCTTATGAAGATCTAAATGCTTTTTCAGCCACCATTGAATGTGAACAGCCTCAGCCTGACTTATACAAGTAAGTAGATTGGTGGCTTCTTTTGAGGACCGTCGAGCAAACCTTTGTGGATCCATCAATGATTTATGACTTACATCAATGATTTATGACTTACAAGCTATCCATTTGCTTCAATTGTGTATGCTAAAAATAGGATGACTTGTGGCTTTATTTTGCCTTGTGTACATGTGCCCATTTGCAGCACCATAACCCTCACCCTTCAAAATGAATGAGGAGGTGAACCTTCCACATCACTTTGTAAATAATATTAGCATATGCTGACAATGTGCTACACTTACAGGACTTCAAAATATGTCTGTGTTATTTAAGTTACCCCAGTGTTTCTGTATGCAAGGTGACCTTCCTCGGAGACAAACACACAAACTCTGAGGAAGGTCTCTGTTTGTCCCTAAGAAAGATCACTGTTGCTTACCAAAACGTTAATAGCAGCCATGCAGTGGTTTCAATTGGGCTCATTGAAAGAAAGTAGCTACAAATAGCTTGCAGTGCCCCCTGTGGCATGTGTCTGCTGGCAGCCACACAAGTGAATTTAGCCATTTGCCTGCTGCTAAAAGCTGCAGCCAGCATGGATATTATTTTACTCTGTGTGTGCTGCTGGCTTTTTCCTGACCTGCACAACTAATAAATAAAGTATAAGAGCAGAAAAGTACTTTTTTTTTCAGTTGCAGCGAGCTTCTCAGTTCATTCAGCATGCATATTTACATTCCAAATGATGATATTTTTTTTAAGTGTAACTAACAACTAACCAGTGCCATTTACATCAGATTTGGTCATGCTTGATGACTAAAGGTGGCCATACACAGGCCGATAAAAGCTTATTTTTTTTTATTCTAGTGCACCATAGATTTCAGGTTGTCAAATAATAAAAACTAAGAGGAAAAAAACATTGTAAAGTTTGTGGTACAGATATGGGACCTGTTATGCAGAATGCTCGGGACCCGGGGTTTTCTGGATAATAATAATAATTTGGATCTTCATACCTCTACTAGAAAATCATGTGAACATTAAATAAACCCAACTTGTAGGCTTTGCTTGCAATAAGGATTAATTAGATCTTAGTTGGGATCAAGTACAAAGTAATGTTTTATTATTACAGAGAATAAGGAAATAATTTTTAAACATTTGGATAAAATGGAGTCTATGGGAGACGGCCTTTCTGTAATTCGGAGCTTTCTCGATAATTGTTTTTTGGATAACTGATCCCATACCTGTATTTATTATTGGGTTTGAAATTTTGTTCGATTTTTTCTTAGAATCCTGCATGGAATTGATGCAATACTTTTTTGTTACAAGCATAATATAAGTGCACTAACTATTTAGACATTTTTGGCTGTTATAAACTATCACCAGCAGGGATTTCTAAACGTACATGCTGTATGTTCATTGGAATTGGTCATCTGCTGTTGCTTGGCTGTTGTATTTCCCTTCAGTGTCACATCTGTGATGGCAGTCTTTATATTTTGTAGGTTTCATGGAAGAATAGATGTGAACACTAACCAGGATGTCAAAGCAAGGTACGGTATAAACTTGTAAGAAAGACAAAATTAACACTGCCTCTAATTATCAACTTCAGTTAATTTAATTTCTGCAGTGGTCCTGCTTCAAAAATAACACAGACGGATTCCCTTATGCTTGTTTCTGATTCACTATATTTAACTGATTATTGAAATCCCAGTTGTCTATTTATTTATTTATTGCTTTGTGTTTGGAGTTGTATTATGTGGGTAGACACCACAGAAAATTCAATATTCATTTACTTTTAGGCTTTTTCTATTTTTGATGCTAAGTACTGTTCTTGCAGTGTTGGTTATATTGATAGTCTTAAAGGAATTCAAATATTTAATTTCTTTTTTTAATGGTATGTTTTTCCCACTGCTTAGGTCTTTGGGTCCGGAAAATTTGCTGCTTAAAGGAGCGACTTTAAAAAATACAAAGAAGATATACGGTACAAATTTCAAAACCTTTTATTGATGATGTATCTGCACAAGCAGTGTCTTTTTCCTGCAAATAAAAATGGGTTGTTTTTGGTTTCTTTGTACCTGCAAAACATTATTTCTGTTATTGTTTAAAATCCCATTACGTTTGTTGCAGTTCTTTTTTTAAGGCCTGTTGCCTAAAGGGCAGCCAGAGCATTTGCCAAATAAAGGTGTCAAAAAGCATTTTTTATTGACCTGGCAAGACTCAAGAGAATCAAAGAATAGGCTACATTACCTGTCAGTCTTGTTTTCTTACTCTTCAATAGCATTCAGGAATCGGCACTGCTTTAAAATGAAAGGCAGACCTTTGTTCAAAACCAGCCATCTAAGAGGTTATTGATTTGATAATACTTCACTTATTCTTCTTAAAACACAGCCAGTGGGGATCCCTTAGTCCTGTTTTGAACCAGACTGTGGTTATTATTTAGTTGGCATATTGCAGGGGACGGGGTTATGGTAAAATAGGAGATTTTGGGTTTATTGTTAATGTTTCTACTATGCTTAATGTAATCTAACTTTGCTACCAATCACCATCTAGCATGTGTCTAGCACTAAATGCAAACAGTGCATAATGGTACTTCTGATTATCTGTTAACTGTATGCACCCAAAAAAGTAGGAAGGAATGATGCTAACAGATGATCACTAAAACTAGAGACAGTAAGATGATCCCTGTGCGCACTGTTCTATGTCAGATGCAGTTTGACTTATAGCTTACATACAGATCCACAAAAGTGCCACCAAAATTATAAGTATACTGTATAATAGCAATAACTGTGTTCATGTCATACCCAGGTGTTGCTGTATATACTGGCATGGAAACCAAAATGGCACTCAACTACCAAGGAAAGTCCCAGAAACGTTCTGCTGTTGAGAAGTAAGCCTGGCTAAGCAAACATCTGTCATTATTTGTTCCTGTGCATAGTTGTGGCTTTGTATTTGGACAGTTAACCTGCTCTCATAAATGAATTCCAGCATCCCTATAAAGAGCAATGATGTAAAATACAATGAATAAAACATAATACAAAAATAAAGTACTCAAATGGAAGCAATGTGCTGGGTATAGTTAATATGTGATTTATAGTTACTAGTGATTAATGTGTATTAAATGTTTGAAACTGTGCCTGCAAATTAGTTTTTCCATTTTGTTCTCATTCTTCACAACGTTATAACAGAGATGAACAAAATGGAAATGTAGCTGGAAGCTAGAGAAGGGTAGATAGTTAACAGTGTGCCAAGAATGTGAATTTGGAGCCTTGACACTTTGTTCCTAGGATTTGCCAAGATCTGTATCTTATTAACTGCTTACATTTCAGTATTATTTTCTGTAGTTTAATGCTTCCACTGTACTTTGGAGCTCCCCAATGATTTGTGTATAGGTGTTATACTTATCTAAGCCTATTTCTACATTTACCTTCAAATTTTCTACAGTTTCCTCACGTTTTAGGAAATTATTGCTGTTATTTCCTCAAACGTGAGGAAACTGTAGAATAATTGAAGGTAAATGTGGAAATAGGCTTAGCTAATTATAAAAAAAAATTGTGTTGCCTCTCTGCCAGAATCATCGCTCATTATAAAGTTGCACTCACTTCTATCTGAATTCACTGGCTATGGTTCTACAAAACACATTTGTTCAATGAGACACTGGCTGGATGTTATTCCTATTTGTATGGGCCGACCCAGGATGTCAAGTGATTCTCTTCCCTATGTTTGTGGATATTAAAATAAACTGTAAATAGGGAAATGTGTAGGTAGAGCTAAAGGGGCCCTTGGTCTATATCTGCACTAAAACCACTTACACTGCAGTTTTTTGGGATGTTTTCAGGTTCCTTGTAACTATGCATACAAGCTTAATCCATCACTCCATTTTCCGGGCACTATGACTCTCTAATTTCTCAATGATGGACAGATGTGGCAGCGACCTCACAGTCTTTTCTTGTCCCTTTCAGATCCATAAATGCATTTCTAATAGTATATTTATGCATACTGGTCTCCAAAGCAACCATCTGCACTTCTTTGAAGTACCTGTGGCAGAGCAATCCAGCCAATGATGAGCCATGGTACAATGATAAAACCCGCAAGGAGAAGGAGGCCTTCAAGGTATATGGCATGTTTTGAGAATGCAGCCAAAAATTGTGCAAGAATGATTGTGCTTAGCTTAGACAGATGTTGATTTCAGAAAATATTTCAGGCTGATATTTATTAATCTGTGTTCCTACAGTGGGTTAGCACTGAGTTTTAAACTTGTGCTTGCTGTAGGGATACACCGAATCCACTATTTTGGATTCCGCCGAACCCCCGAATCCTTTGCGAAAGATTCGGCCGAATACCGAATCCGAACCCTAATTTGCATATGCAAATTAGGGGCTGGAAGGGGAAAACATTCTTTACTTCCTTGTTTTCTGACAAAAAGTCACATGATTTCCCTCCCGCCCCTAATTTGCATATGCAAATTCGGGTTCGGCTGGGTAGAAGGATTCGGCCGAATCTGAATCCTGCTGTAAAAAGCCGAATCCCGAACCAAATCCTGGATTCGGTGCATCCCTACTTAACAGGGACAGGAAACAAGTGAATGGAAGTCATAGTTGAATATTGTGCCGCAATAGGTTAAACTAGATTTTTTTGTTTTGTGTATCATAGGAGTGTTCTTCAAGGTGTGTTTGAAAGTTGTTTAAATTGAATTAGAAGTGCTTAATAATTTGAGTTTTTGATATAGTATTTAAACATGTTGCAGCAGAGAGTGGCACACCACAGGTCAAAAGCTAAGAATAGAGGGCATACAGGAGTGTATTTTTAATTTAAAAAAAATTAGGTGCTGTGTAACACAGGTGCTTTGTTACTTGTGAATATGTTTCCCAGCAGAGTTGGTTTGCTATGGCAAAGCTGTAATAGTAAAAAAACACAACCATATTAGATACTTGGTGGCACTCACATACATACATACATACATACATACATACATACATACATACATACATGACACACATACAGTACATACAGGATTGTTAAACAGATTAAACAGATATATGGACATATATACAGGTATATGCACATATTCTCTTCTGATATTCTTCTTTGATTTGTGTTTGACAGCTGGCAAAGAATTTCTTTTTTTATAGTGTATTTAGCCTACATATTTTAAGAACAGTACTTGTAACACTACTTCCCTCACTGTGGTAATGAAAGTTTTATTTGTAAACCTTGTGTTTCTCTTGGTCATTCTTCCTAGTTTTCTCTTTATATTTCCCCCCCCAGATTTTGAAAATGTTCACAGACTTCCTCTCGTTCATGGTGCTTTTCAACTTCATCATCCCAGTATCCATGTATGTTACTGTGGAAATGCAGAAATTCCTAGGATCCTTCTTCATTGCTTGGGATATGGAAATGTTTGACAAGGAAATAAACGAAGGAGCTTTGGTTAACACATCTGACCTTAATGAAGAACTGGGGCAGGTAAGGTTCCTTTTAGTGAAATTATGCTTTAACAGTCACTGGTCCTATTAGAAACTTAATAAGGAGGACTTGATAAAGGATTTGAGTATAGCTTCATGCACGTAAAATTGCTGTTTTTTAGTATTTGTGTTAATATTTCTACCAGCTAAAAACCTAAAATGATTAATGGGGGTGTATCTGAAGCATTCAAGCAAGTTAATGTTCAAGTTAAGAGCAAGTTAATGTTCAAATAAAAAACAAGTTAATGTTCAAATAAAAAGTTAGTTAAAGTTCAAATAAAAAATGTGACTTCCAGTTGATGAAAAAAACCCTACAGTGATTTTCTGCGTTTTTTTATGTTGCAGTTTATTGAATTTTCCGTAGATTTTAACAACATTGCTTATGTGTATGTAGTACAAATATATCAGAAACATCAAAAAATGGATCATATTATGCAATCAATATAAAGCTATATTGTCTGTACATAGACAGTGGGGGTATTTATCAACACTGGGCAAATTTGCCGTGGGCAGTAACCCATGGCAACTAATCAATTTGCTGCATTCATTGTTCTACTTGCAGCTGGTTTTAAAAAGCAAATCGCTGATTGGTTGCTATAGGTAACTACCTATTGGTTTTAAAAAGCAAATCGCTGATTGGTTGCTATAGGTAACTACCTATTGGCAAATTTTCCCAGCATTCCCCAATTAACTCTATTATAGAAGACTTGGTAAAAAAGGGAACTAAAAAGAGGGGGGGGGAGAAGATGAAAAGAAAGGAAAAGGAAAGCGTGAACAAAATTAAATCAAGAACAATGACATCATATCATCTAGTATTGGGTTAAACCAACTGTTTTTGATTTAAATATAGTATGATGTAGGCGGCAATATTCTGACACAATTTTTGGTTTATAAATTATTTATTTAGCTTTTTGTCTAGAAGCTCTTTATCTTGGAATTTTAGCATTTATCTGGTTGCAATTTACCCTAGCAGCGAGGAGTGGTTTGAATGAAAGACTGGAGGTATCTGAGCAGAAAGAAAAGTACTCACAAGTAACATAAAAGCATTACATTAAAATTGGAACCTCACAGAGTAGTAGTTTTGGTTACTGGGGTCAGTGGCCCCTTTCTGAGAGCTGGGAAGAGGCAGAATATAACGGCAAATAATTCATAAACTGTAACAAATAAGTGAAGATCCACTTAAATCTTGCTAAGGCCATTAAATGTCACCTTAAATGTGAACTACACCTTTTAACACCTAGTGTACTGAAATAAGGCAATAATACAATGGTAATCCCATAATTTGAGTGCTCTAACACTTTTACATTTGTTCCCTTTCAGGTCGAGTATGTATTTACAGATAAGACTGGGACACTCACAGAAAATAAAATGGAGTTCATTGAGTGTTGCATTGATGGCCACAAATACGCAAATACAGATGTGATGGATGGGTTGCCTTTAACTGATGGTTTAGTTTGTTTTGGTAAAGCTTCCCAGGTAAAGGACTTTTCCTTAAATCGTAGCTTATAGGAATTGTCTGAAAATTAAATCTTAAACTGTCTTATATTAATGTAAAATTAACAGCACCCCCAGTTACTAGTTACTGCTGCTTATCCCCCAGAGGTTAAGCAAACAGATTCCACTCATGTTTAATAAATGGAAATGTGCTGAGAGAACATTCTGTGCCCCCAATATGACTTGGTCACTAGTTTTGTGTGTGTTCCATCTGGCCAGTAGGAGAACCAGATAAAGAGGCTTCTGCAAGAAGTACCATACACTATGGATGATGAATGCCAAGTCTTGTGCTCAAAACTGATCAGCACATTCTGTTTCATAGGACCGGGAAGAGTTATTTTTAAGGGCTCTTTGCCTGTGCCACACAGTGCAGATGAAGGAAGAGTGTCATACTGATGGGCCAAGTTTTTCATCTACAGATAATTGTGCTTACATCTCCTCTTCTCCTGACGAAATTGCCCTGGTGACTGGAGCCAAGAGGTAAGATGTCAAAGCTCAGTAACAAACTCCAAGCTGAACTGCTTTTTGTCTTCACAGAGGTACACACTGGGGCTATGTACATGCCACCTGCTGGTTGTAACCGTGAATGCTTCATTTGAAAAATGCACATTTAATTGCATATAAATGCATTGTTCCTTTTATGCAGGTTACAGTGCAGTTTCTTTGAAAAACAGTTGTGTTTTAAGTTTTTTTTATTTTTTGGTACAGTACGGCATTTATAAGCAATCCTGTATGTTTATCAGCAATCGTCTACTGTATTAAAAATGCATGTGCACAAGTGTCACTTACACATATCAAAGATAATATTGGAAGATGTAATATTCAGTATTCATATGAATGTAGAAAATGTTTAAAAGGGTGGTTTAAGTTAACTTTTAGTGTGTTATAAAATGGCCAATTCTAAGCAACTTTTCAATTAGTCTTCATTATTTATTTTTTTTATAGTTTTTCAAATATTTAATTTTTCTTCTGACTCTTTCCATCTTTCAAATGAGGGTCACTGACCCCAGCTAAAAAACAAATGCTCTGTAACACATTTATTGTTACTTTTTATTGCTCCTTTTTCTCTTCAGCCCTCTCATTCATATTCCAGTCTCTTAATCAAATCAGTCCCTGGTTGCTATGGTAATTTGGACCCTAACAACTAGATGGCAGAACTTGCAAAAAAGTAAAACCAATTACAAATTGTCTCAGAATATCACTCCATGCAACATACTAAAAGTTAACTCAAAGGTGTACAACAACTTTAAAATGGTCTTTAGAAAATTATTACCTTAAGCTTCAATAAATGCTTATAACTATTGTTCAGCTTATTATGTGTTAACAAGGCAATACAGTTGCCCTAAATGCACCTTTATTAAGTAAGCCAATCAAAAAGGGGTTACATGAGCCCTAAATATCTCACCCACTAATTACACAACCCTGTTTGATTGGCCTCCCAAATATCAATGCATATCTTCTCTAATGAAAGAAATGGGTGCCAAGAGAATGTTAAGGGTTTAAACATTAAAAATTAATGTTAGAATGTCTGGTACCCAAACAAGAAGCAGTTAATACTTTCCAGGTTTGATACAAGGGTGAGAGTACCTGTAAAATAAGTGTTTCCAAGAGGTGGTACCTCCAGAACATCTGTCTGAAGCTTAGCCTAGAATAATGGATTTCCTAGATTATATTCACAGTTCAATTGAGGATACAAGCCATATAATGATATGTTAATGTAGCAGCCCCATCTAGGGGCCACGTATTAATGGATATTTGTAACAGTCACGTTTTAAAGCTAGAGAACCATAGCTTCAGCACCAAAGGTTTTTCATTCAATTCAATTGCAGAACATTTTATTTCTTCCAGGTATGGGTTTACATACATGGGAACTGAAAATAATTTCATGAGTGTTAGGAACCAGAAAGATGAAATAGAAAGGTGAGTACTATATATAAACAATATAATATACAGAGGCATTTTAGTCATTTAATGCTTCACATTTATGCGTATATTTTTATTTATGTAGTGTACGTGTGCATGTGGTGCTGTACACTAGAACAATATATTAGTGGGTGTAGGTGCTGAGTGTTTAAAAGACAAGCAGACTAACGTACTATTTGATTTTAAAATACACACTATTGCTTTGCCTTTTTCTTGTCTGCTATCCTACTTATTTTTGTGGTCAAGCTGGTTGTGATGTTTTATATCTCTTCTTGCAGGTACCAGCTGCTACATGTTTTACATTTTGACCCAGTGAGACGGCGTATGAGTGTTCTGGTTAAAGCCAATACAGGTAGAGTTTCAAACCTGCTGTTGTTGCCCAAAGCAAAGTTTCTGATTGTCAGTTTTATTTATTCCCATTCTGATATCAAAGAAGACACCATGAATCATTCTGGCTGAATCAATCATAATGAATAGTAAACCTTTTAACCAAGAAGAATGAAAGGAAATAGTATAGGGATTTTAAAGATGAAGAAAAGTCAAATTCATTGGTGGGTGAATTCTCTGGGTACCTCCCAGTGAATAAATTGTTTACTTTTTACCTTAGGCTGGTACTCCTAGAAGACGTTAGACGTTAGATGGCTATACTTTCAATAGAACTAACTGTTTCCAAATAAATGAAACGGCATACACCTGAATCACAGATCTTTCATTGTTGGCATTCATTTTATGTCCCCATCATTTTTCATTTCAGGTAAAATTTTCCTCTTCTGTAAAGGAGCAGATAGTTCTATGTTTCCCAGGGTGGCACGTGATCAAGTGGAAAGAATTAAGGTTCATGTTGAAAAAAATGCACTGGTATGTTTTAACATCTGCTTTATGCTGCATCTGTCTACAATGAAATTGACAGTTATCCATCCGTACATTTCCAAACTTAAGTCACTTTCAGCCTTAATTCATGACTATATGGCATCTAGGGTTGATTTCAGAAGGACATCCTACGCTAGGATTGTAGTCTGCCTATCCAAACCAAGGCTCAACGTTTGTGGGTGGTTGATGCTTTAGCAACTGAGTAACCACAGCCAGAGCCTTTATTTGAAAGCTAAACTAAATATTAATGTATTGGGCTTAACTACATTAACAAATGTTCCCGCAGTACAGTTTGCATGTATATATGCCAGGAAAGAATACTATGCATATGTAATAACCTATGCTCTGGTTTGTAACAATCTAAGCAAAACAAATGGATGGTATAACTTAGGTATGGTTTATTTCACTTTAGAAACAACAGTTTTACACACATTTTATTTATACTGTGACCTATATTACACTCAAACTCTGTGTCTTTGGGTTGACTTATACTTGATGCCATTTCAAAAGGAGTAATTGGTTTGACTTTACTGAATTTGTGAAATGTTGCTTAAATCTGTTGTCCCTCGCTAATCTTTTAGTAGCAGAAACTCATCTTCTGACTAGAATATCATCTTCAGTATTGAGGCTGCATTAAATCATATAATTTTCTTACTTATGTAAAATTTATTTTTGCTCCAAGGATGGATATAGAACACTTTGTGTGGCATTTAAAGAGATCAGCCAGGAGTTGTATGACAATATTAACAAACAGCTGGAGGAGGCAAAATTAGCATTACAGGACAGAGAAGAACGGCTGGCCAAAGTGTTTGATGACATAGAAGTTGATATGCACCTTCTGGGAGCAACAGCTGTGGAAGACAGGTAATATTAGCTCTGTGGTGGTTTGTGATTGGTTAATGGAAACAGATTTCCAACACATTTTGCTAAGTAGATCTTTAATGCAAAGCATGCAGAATAAATGGCATTGTTATTGCATGAAAAGCTATTAAAATAAATCATATGGATTTGGTACCAGATAATTAAATGTAAGGAAACTTGGTGATTCAAAGTTTACCAAGCTTTATTGTAACCTATAAACCTGACTGCATTCTGTATGTGCCTAAAGGCTGCAGGAGCAGGCATCCGAGACTATAGAGGCATTACATGCAGCTGGAATGAAGGTTTGGGTACTGACAGGAGATAAACTGGAGACTGCAAAATCTACCTGCTATGCCTGCCGGCTTTTCCAGAGTAACACTGAACTACTAGAACTTACCACCAAAGATTTGGAAGAGTATGAAAGGAAAGAGGACCGCCTGCAAGAGTTGCTTTTGGAATATCACAGAAAATTGGTGCAAGAGGCTCCCAAGATGAAAGGGGGAGCTAACAGGTAAAATTCAGTCAGGAAAGCTATGTTTTATTATGTATGATTTTGGTGTTCTCTTCTCTGAGAATATGGTGGAATATACTGGGCGATAGCAGCACCTGAGTGGTCTGGAGGCATTCCCTGTGCTTGAGCTGAAGCTCAACTGGGAACCCTACAAAACTGCTGAAAATTGTTAACAGGGTCCCCTACAGAGGCCAACATGTAGTTTCAGACTGAGGCATCAGGGGCTCACCGGGCCGGGAAACTTCAAGGGCCCTCCTCGCAATCTTGTGGACCCTCATCCTGATGTCCACCCCCGTAACATACTGCATTCTGTGAATCGTTTCCCTCCGTCCTCCTCCTTAATTTTGAGGGGTTGGGGGAGCAAGCCTGGCAGAGCTTATGAGGGCCGGGGCCCACCAGGTTTTCCAGTCCCAGCTATCATATTTTCTAAGCTGTGTCCAAACATTGAACTTGGCTTTATTAAGTTAAGCATAAAATGTCTTTGGTGCTGAGAGTGACTGAGCCTTATTGTCTCTTTATAGAAATTCTTCAAAGTGACCGGTGCTCTGTGTTTTCCAATGCTTGCAATCAAATACGGCATGCCTGAGGCTGCAAATTGTGGATTAATTGTTGCCCAAACAACTGAATTTTCTGATTGTCCTGCAACATTTGTGGCAATCTCCCTCCTAATTTCAGTTATAAACAGAAAAAATATTTGCATTTCAGGAACTGGACTGGACACCAGGACCATGGTTTGATTATTGATGGTGCCACATTGTCTCTTATATTAAACTCCAACTGCAGTTCCAGCCATTATAAAAATATCTTCCTTCAGATCTGCCAGAAATGCTCTGCAGTCTTATGCTGCCGGATGGCTCCACTGCAGAAAGCACAGGTGGGAAAAAGAAATACACTCTGTATGAATGTAATAATGGGAAGATCTAAATATAGAATAGAGCACTGCAGATAGGAGTGCCTTCACAATAGTAAAAGTTGGATAGCGCTATGACTTTATTCCCTTTAATAAAACAAGCAGAACAACTTATTAGGCTCTCAGAGGATTCCTTGCATATATATTTCCTTTTATACATTCCCTTTAAGAAACATTAAACTAAAAGTTAGTATAGTGGCCTATTTATATGACCTGTATTATGATGGTCCGGTTGGTAATACAGATACAACTTCTTTTCTCACCTGTTAGATTGTTAAAATGGTGAAGAACACAAAAGGGAGTCCGATTACCTTATCTGTGGGGGATGGTGCAAATGATGTGAGCATGATTTTGGAAGCACACGTTGGCATAGGTAATCATTTCCATCTCTCTGTACATTTCTCGTAAAATATACTATAAAACATGATTTTTTGGTTTATTACTGAAAGAATGATGTATTTAGTTCTTTCTCTTTTTCCCCTCTAACACAGGCATAAAAGGAAAAGAAGGACGCCAAGCATCACGCAGTAGTGACTATGCTGTGCCAAAATTTAAGCATTTAAGAAAACTTCTTTTAGTTCATGGGCATTTGTATTATGTAAGGATAGCGCACCTTGTACAGTATTTCTTTTATAAGGTATGGAATCAGTATCACATAGAGATAAGAGAGATGGGAGCACCATCCATCAATTAGACAAACAAAAGGCAGTGTGCAGGGTCCAGTGAAATTATCACATGTAAGGGAGATAGAAAAAGACTGACCCATATAAATGCACCTTCCCATCTACTAGATCCTACAAACTTGTGTATAGATGAAAACATAACTTTTAATTAGGGATGCACCAAATCCACTACTTTGGATTCGGCCGAATACCGAACCGAATACTAATTTGCATATGCAAATTAGTGGTGGGAAGAGGAAAACATTTTTTACTTCCTTGTTTTTTTAACGAAAAGTCAAGTGGTTTCCCTCCCCGCCCCTAATTTGCATAGGCAAATTAGGATTTGGTTCGGCCGGGCAGAAGGATTCGGCCAAATCCTGCTGAAAAATGCAGAATCCTGGATTCGGCGCATCCCTACTTTTAATAAACGTTTTAAAAGGATGTCCAAAAGAAAAAACTCATTAAAATTAACGTTAGGAATCCGGGGACGGAATAACTGGAGGCAGTAGGCTGATAGCATATAAATGAGTTGTTGTGAAAGCGGTTATTACAGCTACCTAACCAATACACTGTGCTCCAAACAGTAGCCTGAAGGCACGATCCAGCAGTTTCTATTTTAAGCGATTAGGTATAGCCATATAATCCACACCAACCATCACACCCCTTCACCCACATAGTGTCCCCTCCTGGTTTCAACCGAGTAATAAATGTTTTAAAACTTTTATTAAAAGTTATGTTTTTATCACATGAGTTTTTTTGATCTAGTAGATGGGAAGGTGCATATGGGTCAGTCTTTTTCTCTCTCCACTACAAGGAATCTGTATTACCATCATATCTCACTGCTTATTAGAGAGACTCATAACCTACTGCTTTCTTTCCTTTGATTGTATCTCTAGGCTTTTTACAGATACCTGAGCTGTTTTATTTTCATAGGTTTCTGACCCTGTCTTTTTTTTTTACAAAGAAACATTGTACAAAATGCAGCAAAACTTACAAACCAGAGAGGCCCAACTTGTGCTTTTACAGCTTCTGCTGAACTAAAACTCTAATATGCGTTGTCAGAGAACATTGAAAGATGTAGTTTAGCATAAACTAAAGGGGCACCTGTTAGTCATTTCTGGTAAATCCTAATGTAAATAGGATATATTCGCCAAATAATGAACTTCAACACATAACAGTCTATAATAGAACTTTGATTAGGCTGTCTTCGATAGTACTATCCAAAAACTGCAGTTTTAGCAGCTAGAGGGACGTAGTTTAGCATCAGCTGTATTTGGCTGTTTGCAGTAGAGTTATCTTCTATGCATTTGCCCTTAGAGCTTGCCCCCCAGGCATCCTAAAGTAACGGATTAATGCCCCCAGCCTAAAGGCTAGGTTTGGTTAGATTTGCTTATAGTCCATATGCTCATACTCTTTTAGGTTGATAGGATATCCTGCAGAAGACATTTTTTTCACATCCTGACTTTGAGATCCTTCTTTACCAATTCAAAGACTGTGGTAACCATGGAAATAGACTAATACCTGTTGCATTTCTACTAAATTTGTTAAACATATATTCTTTGCATCAAAGGGAAAATCAACATTTATACTACCCCCTTTGTAGGCAATTTGTAATGTCTTAATGCAAGTGACACAAAGTAAGCCAAAATCATCAGAAGTCTGTTTTATTGCAAGTCTTTTGGGCATCAGCAATGACTTGGACGTTTGTAAAACAGTGATGCCACTCTTCATTGTAACATTTATTTTTATTTTTTTAGAACCTGTGCTTCATTTTGCCACAGTTTTTATACCAGTTCTTTTGTGGCTTTTCACAACAGGTATGTAACACGTTTGTATTGGGAAATGTGTACTGTATTTGAGTTCTTTATATAAGCACAACTTGGTGACACAATGATATCCACTTTATAGTCCAGACAAAGATGGGGTTTATGCATTCTCTGCTATGTTTCAGTCAGTGTTTAATGTTCTGTGCAAAGTAGGAACTCTGCTTCTACCAAAAGTTTTTACACCATTGAGTATGCCCTCAGTAATGTAACATCTGTCTTTCTCATTGTCACTCCCTCTGCTTCTCTATTGTATTTCAGCCACTTTATGATGCTGCATACCTGACTATGTACAACATTTGTTTCACCTCTATGCCAATCTTGGCATACAGCTTATTGGAGCAGCACATCAATATAGAAATCCTATCCACAAATCCTAAATTATATATGTAAGTATGAAAACCCCTTATGGTTAGTAAGCCTCCCAAAATAGTTCTGCTCATAGATTTCAGTTCATTCATAGTGATGTATGGTACATCATTGTATCTGGGTTACTCTGTTTGTGGCATCTAATTTGCACATGCTGTCCTATTAATCATTGTTCCATACAACTGTGAGGACTTACTCGTTCTGCAGGCATTTTCTAATTTCCTAATTCAATATTTCTCTATTAACAGGAGGATATCTGACAATGCCATGCTGCAGTGGGGTCCATTCCTATACTGGACATTACTGGGGGCATTTGAAGGACTAGTATTTTTCTTTGGGGTTTACTTCCTCTTTCAGAATCCAGCTCTGGAAGGCAATGGGCAGGTGATGTATACTTTTTAGTGGGAGACCGGCACTCACGAAATAGAAGTAAACTGTGCCTGGGTGCAGTCATTCATGCAGGGAATTCAATAGAGTTAATAGAGATCGCACTCGCAGGACTTAAGTGTAATAATTAGCTTTTTATTGTGGATAATCGCTGACGTTTCGGCTGATACAACAGCCTTTCTCAAAGTGAAAAATGTTTCAAACAAACGGAAATAAATTCACAGTGTGGCGGGAACAGAATCAAAAAAACACAAAATAGCAAACCAAGGCAGAGGAAGTGACGAGTGAATGACATCATAAAAGAAAAAACTAACGTAAAACACAGAAGATATACCCTAGATGTGCCGTCTTTGCCTTCTTTCGATTTTTATATTTTAGAGTGTCAATTCTGTTACATATTCCCACCATCACCCTCCCATACATTTTATGTTGTCAAGTGCCCCTTTTATTATTGCATGTTGACGTTGCCAATGTCTGCCCCTTTTAAAATATTTTTTTGTTTTATTGCTGTATTATTTCTACTTGAGATAATTTAGGTTAAAGAAAGTATATACATTCTCTACATAATTCCTTTATTTAAATACAGGAGCAGCTGCTGTGGTTATAATACATAAAAAGAGTGGATAAAAAATATGATGATAAATGGATTAAGGAGCAGTGGAGTTTGGAGCCAGAGGGTAGAGCACACAGTGTTATGAACATATAATACTTAAAATATGAGATTAGTTTCCCCTGAATAATGCATATCAATGAATAATTTAGGCAACAGATACACCCATGGATTGTTTAGCCCTGTCTCTTCCTGAACCTCTAATCTGCCTGAAAATCGCTCACCTGACCACAATCCTGCTCTCCTTATATGTATGAAGCATTTAAGCATTTATTATCCTTTACCATGTGCCTCCTGATAAAAGATATAAAAGCAGTGAGGACATGGGAAAAGTATGACCAGAGTACTGACCTATAGTATGATGTTGGTAGCTCTCTGGGTCACTTTTAAAAGACCTGCACATTCGATCTACAGATAAATGCCCTCTATAATGCAAGGACTGCTTAGGGTCAGCCCTCCCTGCAAATCCTTTGCTGCTTAATACACATTTTCCTTAACAGCTAATAAACTACCAAAATCTGAGACATTTGGCTGCCTCCAATAATACAATGGAACATCAAAGATCAGCTCCCAGTCACCATCACTGTCACGCTTCTCTGCTCTTGGTTGCCTCTGGGTGCCATATTGATAGTTAGGGACCTAATAAAACTTTAACCGTCTGTTAGTGGTTTGATTAATAACTATGCTAAGTTCATGACAAGTTTTATAATTCTCTGTTAAGATTTTTTGTGGTTGTGGTCCGTTTTCTGTTGATAAATTAAACCTGTTGTTGTAGTGGCCTGAGCTGCAGCTTTTTAGAATTGTACAAGGTGCAAATGCTTTCTTTCAAGATTTATCTCGTCTAATGCATTGAGTGCCACCTATTAACCATGACTGTTAAGGTGCACTCATAGAGGTAATAGCCTTCATTGTATACCAGAACTAATTTAGTTATGTTTTTTTTTCCAGGTGTTTGGAAACTGGTCATTTGGAACAATGGTCTTCACTATATTAGTGTTTACAGTTACATTAAAGGTAAGGTAGATATGGTAGACCTTTGCAAGTCTTTTCTTTTTTTTCTTTCTATATATGACTCATTAACATATCGCACTATAGAGAACTTTTTATCAGGGTGATTTTAAAGCAATATGTTGTGCATTTCTCAGACACACATACTGTAAAAAATGAATGGGGTCATTTAGATATGAAATGCAAAACTGGTCCATCTTGTTTTCAAATAATCATATAAAGCCAAGTGTTGTTTAGTGGACACTGATGTTACTCAGTAATTAAGTAGTTCAGTGTATATTGATTGGGAAATTACTATTTTATCTTGTAAAGCAGGGATTTTGGATTTAAGTGACTGTCACAACCAAACCACAATTCTTATTGCTGCATCTAGTTTGTTTTATGCATACAATCACCTGCCCATGTCTTTTCAGCTTGCGTTGGATACTCGATACTGGACATGGTTGAACCATTTGGTTATATGGGGCTCATTAGCATTTTATGTTATTTTCTCTCTATTTTGGGGAGGAATTATTTGGTGAGTATTATGTTTACCTCTGTGATGTTTAATGCATGTTTGCCCTGGTTTATGTATGCTATAAATTTTTGTGTCTAAATCTTCCTTGGAAATCTATACACGGCATCTTCACTTCTGTTTCAGTGGTCAGATACATAGATTTAATGGTTAAATAGATTTAGGGATAATAAAAGTTAATTGGGGTGTTAATTTTAATGGGATACTCTAATCTTCCTAAAAAAAACTTTGCTATCCTCTTTTAGATGGAAACAGAGATAGCAGTTAGTTAAAGGTTGCGTATGTGGTTATATATAAGCACATTTGTCCAAGTTGCAGTAACTACCATTGTTCTATCAATAGATAGGCCGTATCTAGATATATAGTACAACTTACTTCATACTCCCAAAGCTTTTCCTGTACAAACTGTTCTGATTCACAGCACATGCTCTGGACTGCTGTCAGTTACCTGAGCTTAGAGAACAACTCCCTATATACTGTATGTTACAGTACAAGGCTGATTAGTATTTATTGTAAAAGAAATTCGCTTTATATGGCAACATAGAAACCAGCACACTCTGCACAAGAACTGTTTTATAATAGTAGCATCAGTTCGAAGACATGTGTAACCTCTTTTTCTGCTACTGATTTGGTGTTTTCCAATGACTCTGCTTCTCAGAAGCTGCTTACTGAACATATGCAATGTCATTAAAGGTTGTTCACCTTGCAAACACTTTCTTCAGTTCAGTTGTTTTCAGATTGTTCCCCAGAAATAAAGATTTTTTTTTTCATTCCATTATTTATTTTATTTCAAAACCTAAATTTAAAGGTGATGTTCCTGTCTATGGTGTTTGAGTCTGGCAGCTCAGTAATTCAGGTGGAGACTAGTGATGTGCAGGCCGACCCGATACCCATGGGACCCGTGGGTATACCGTCGGCAGATTTGGGCCAACCTTGCACGCTCCTTTCCGGGTAGCGGGCGGGTACTAGTTGAGCTCTTCTTACTGCTCTCTCTGCCCGCGACCTTCCAAATGCTGGCTTCTGAATTCCAGGATGAGTTTTTATAGACACGAGCCTCTCGCCTTGCCCCTTTTGGGACGTCATCGGCGGGACTCTAAACTATTACAATTTTGCAACATTTAGTTGATTTCTCGGGAGCTTCTCTAGTATTAGCAACTATTGTATCAATTCTAACAGCTGCCTGTAATGAAACCCAGGGATTCTGCTCAGCAGGGACAAAGATAAGAAATGTATCAACTAAATGTATCAATTTAGAACAGTTTACACGGTCGGCGACCACCCCCCAGAGCTGCTTTAGAAGGTGAAAAATTACATTTTACACTTCAATATTAGAAAGACGGTGACACGTAGAAAATAGAAAGTAATTGGAAATCAGAAAATAGGACTAATAAAACTTATAGGAAGTGTAACACCAAAACATGAAAGTGTTCTAAAGTAATTCAAAAATAATGTACTGTTGCTCTATGCTGGATAACTGGTGTGACTGGTGTTTATATAGTTTATATAAGCAATTTGCATATACAAGCTGCTGTGTAGTCATAGGGGCAGCCATCCAAAGTTGAAAATGGAGAAAAGGCACAGGTTACACCACAGATTACAGATAAGGCCTGTAGTACACAATTGGATCTACAGAGTTTATCTGTTATCTACTGTGTATCCTGTGCTTGAATGGCTGTCCCATGGCTACACAGTAGTTTGTTTATATAAACTATAGTAGAGTTTCTGTAACAAACGCACCAGTTTTACAAGTGTTTTTTTAAAAAAACAAATACATTTTTTGATGTTACTGTTCCTTTAAAGGCCTAGATCATTACTATTATAGGACTGTGAACATTTTGGCTTTTAATACGGAGTATGTAAAAAAATAGCATTGCTATAAATATTTTTCTTATTAGGCCTTAGTTGAAATTTTACATGCAAGTACTATTATGGGATAAAAATATAACTTATTAAATTTGGATTACCCTAGGATTATTATACTATATGCTATGATTATAATTTGTTTTATGTGTATGTATTTTTAGGCCATTCCTCAAACAGCAGAGAATGTACTCTGTGTTTTCTAACATACTGACATCTGTGTCAATCTGGCTTGGGATAATTCTACTGATTTTTGTCAGTCTTTACCCAGAGATTATTTTGATATTAATCAAAAATCTTAAAACTGCGGGCCAAAAGGTAAGCTCTGAATCTTATTTATTTTACATTTCTATTATTATCAAACTATTTAATGGCAACAAATGACTTATTTTGTATATGTTTTGATTCTGAGGAAACAAAGACGTAGCCTCAGCTTCATTCCACCTTTGGATTCTCCACAGGCGGAGAGAAGCTGGTGCACTCCAATTTGTTCCTTTGTGTCTATACACTGGCAAAAGTGCCTCTCAAGCAAACAAATTTTTTTTACAAGGGCTGAGTGGCAGTACTTTTTATATAAATTCATACAAAAGCCTTTATACTTTTTTGGTGTTACTGGTCCTTTATTTGGAAAAGTGGCTGTGCCACCATCACTAAAAGAAAAGTTCATCTATTATACTGACTTTTGTTTTTAACTTTGTTTGCAAAAATTATTTATGTTTGTTTTACCTGTTTACAACGTACAGTTGGAAATGTCTGCTAATTGAGGGTCTCTCATCAACAATCAAAAAAAATAAAAAAAGATCAACTGTGAGGGTTTTGTTTTATTGTTTGTTTTTGTAAATGTTTATTATTCTTTTCAGTCCCTCTCCAATTGATCTTTTATTGTATCTTCCAAAGTGCTGCTGATTGCCAAGGTTAAAGGAGAAGGAAAGGCTTTGTGCACTTGTGGTGCCAAATGTTAGGCACCCCCAAGCAGGCCCGGATTTGTGGAAAGGCCATCTAGGCCCTGATTTTAGGGGGGCGTCATGCTGCCCAACCAGATCCACATTGGTTCAAAAACATAGGTGATGCGCTGGAGATAAAATTATTTTTTTAAATTTCCCATGCGCCAGTCCAGATGATGAAAATATGCACAAATAAAGGGGAGGGGACAGGGGCGACGAACAGTAGTGGGCCTTGGGTGCCCACTATGTAAATCCGGCCCTGCCCCCAAGTGATTGTATTGACTTACCTGAAACCCCGGGCTGGTGCTCCTATCGACAGAAAACTGCTTCGGCCTGGGTTTATACCAGTGAGCACCACGGAGCGATCTTCTTCCATCTTCCTCTGCCTTTTAACTAAAAAGTTGGCTATTTCATTCAACTTCGCATGCGTTTGCCCCGGGAATTTTGAAGAAAGAAGAAGCCGGAAGAGGATCGATCCGTGGTACTCACTGGTATAACCCCCGTGCCGTTCAGTTTTCTGCTGATAGGAGCACTGGCCCGAGGTTTCAGGTAAGTCAATACAAGCACTTGGGGGTGCCTAACATTTGGCACCCCCAAGTGCATGAAGCCTTTCCTTCTCCTTTAAGCCTTTAAGGAATTGTTCAGTATAAAAATAAAAACTGGGTAAATAGATAGAATGTGCAAAATAAAAAAAAGTTTCTTATATAGTTAGCCAAATATGTAATGTATAAAGGCTGGAGTGACTGGGTGTGTAACATAATAGCCAGAACACTACTTCCTGCTTTGCAGCTCTCTTGGTTTCAACTGATTGTTTACCATGCAGTAATCAATCAGTGACTTGAGGGGGGCCACATGGGTCAAAACTGTTGCTTTTAAATCTGACCTGCATTATAAGGATCAATTGCAAACTCACTGAATAATTATGTCACATGTTGCCCCCCTTAAAGTCACTGACTAACTCAGAGTTAGAGAGCTGCAAAGCAGGAAGTAGTGTTCTGTTCTGTTACACATCCAGTCACTCCAGTGTTTATACATTTTTGGCTAACTATATTGGAAACATGTTTTATTTTGCACAGCCTACCTATTTACCCAGTTTTTATTTTTACACTGAACTGTTCCTTTAACAACCAGATAGCACTTGGAATGATGAGCCTAAATTACAGAATAAAAAAAACATAACCACAAAAACCTATAAAACATAAAGACTAGTTAAATTGTCTCATAATTCTGTTGTCATTCTAAAAGTTAATTTTAAGGTATTCTTTTAAATGACTGTGTGCTAAAGATCCTTACTATCAACATATACTATTATCGACATATGCTGGCTAAATTTCCTTCCTCTGTTACTTATTTTATCTATGATGTAGATCTATAGCAATTCTTTTGCTATTGTTATGTTTCCTTTAACACTGCTTGGCCCTGTCCTTTTAACCTTCTATATGTTGGTGCCACTGATCCTCTGCTGTCCCTTCTTTTCTGATGTGTCTCTCCTTTGATTGCCTCCCTCAGTGTTTACAATCTTACCTGTATTCTTCTGTCTTCTCTCTTTCCCCTTTTCATTTTCTTGGCTGTGTAAATTAGGTAACCAAACGCCTCCCTTCCTCAGGAACTTCAACTATCTTCATGCTCTCTCAAACCTCCAGCAATCACAGTTTCCCATGGAATGATTAAGGTGACTGGCATTCTTACCCAGTGGTCATTGCTTGCTCTAAATAAATTGCTGCCCCTTGCAGAAGTATTAACAGTAATGACTTATTTTTGACACTAATACTGTGTTTCTGAATATCAAACAAACTCAGCTTTTTATGCAACCTAAGGCTAAGGCCACACTAGGCGATAGCGCCGCGATTTGACTCGCGGCGACTTTTCGCCGTGACTTTTAAGCCGCAATCGCTGGGGAAACTTTTGCGCTGGCGTCTATGGGGAATCGCGAAAAATCGCCAGCGTAAAAACACACGCGGCGATCTTTTCTCTACTGTCGCTCGAAATTGCCTCGCTAGGCGATTTCGAGCGACAATAGAAAAAAGATCGCCGCGTGTGTTTTATGCTGGCGATTTTTCGCGATTCCCCATAGACGCCAGCGCAAAAGTTTCCCCAGCGATTGCGGCTTAAAAGTCGCGGCGAAAAGTCGCCGCAAGTCAAATCGCGGCGCTATCGCCTAGTGTGGCCTTAGCCTTAAGCTGGAAACTTCTAGCAAGCATTATCTAGAGCAGGGTTCCCCAACCTTTTTTACCCGTGAGCCACATTCAAAAAGAAAAAGAGTTGTGGAGCAACACAGGCATGCAACAACTTCCTGGGATGCCAAATAAGGGCTGTGATTGGCTATTTGGTAGCCCCTGTGTGGACTGGCAGCATACAGGAGGCTCTTTTTAGCAGTACACATGATTTTTATGCATTCAAAACTTGCCTCCAAGCCTGGAATTCAAAAATAAGCACCTGCTTTGAGGCCACTGGGAGCAAAATCCAAGGGGTTGGTGAGCAACATGTTGCTCGCGAGCTACTGGTTGGGGATCACTGATCTAGAGTACTTGATTGATATTTTCTGCTCCAAGCAACTGCTGGAAGTGCACAGTTAAGGCACACTGATCTCCGATGATTAATTGGTTGCTTGGTCACTTTCAGACGTTTATCCTCTGCAGGTTACCTGGTAGCATAAGCAGACTATGAAAATGCATCCAATGTTACTCATTCTGTTCAAGAAATATATTCCCATGTTCCCTCTGCCAGTTTAAGGGAAGTCTCAAACGTAACATAAAGTTTTATGTTTGAAAATGTATTCAGATTGAGAAGGCATTGTTCTTTTTCATTTTTGAAGTGTGAACCTTTTTACATTTGTATTTGTTTGCCTCACTGTTTCAGAAGAAAATGACCACCAAAACAGGTGATTCAAAGTCTACACAATCGACTGTCAGGCCGCTACTATTGCGAACATTCTCTGATGAGTCTAATGTAATATGAGGTACAGACGGCTATAATCAAAATGCCATGCCAAATCACACTAAGCTAATCAAATTCCTATATTCTGATTCTTGGTGGTGAAGTAATGATTAACAAAAGAAAAAAACTGTACAAAAAATTGCAGTTTCTCACTCCTTTATTGCCCGTTTGGGCTTTGCAGCGATTGTAAGTCTAATATCTTTGTTTGTAAGTATAGTCTGCGATTGGGCTTTAGATGTCTACATCACACAGAATTATTATGAGAACAGCACTTGCAGGTATGTTCTTCCTATGGAGTGGCTCAGGATTCAGCAGAGGATAATGTGAGCTGCAATTATTTGGCAGCTATAGTCTGGCAATTTATCTGTTTGGGCAAAGACCATCAAGAAATTATTGCAGAATTATGCCTTCCCCTTACAGTAGCTCAGATTTAAAAGCTACCATTTTAATCTAGACATAATTAATTATGTGCAAGAAAATGCTTTCACTTAGCTATGCTTCTTCAGTTCTTCAATTCAAATAATAAGCTTAAGAAAATTCTAATTAAAAGAGAATGCCGCGTTCTTTTTGGTAGTTTCCAATGACACTCACTTTGTACCAGTCATCAGAAAATGAAAAACACATATATAGTGTTTTTTTTTTTCTTCAATTGTTTTTAACACCCTCTTACATTTGGGGGCAGATTTATCAAGGGTCGAATTTAAAAATCGAATTTTTAAATTTCTTATTTCGAGCTAATTTGAGTGTACTTTGACTAGGGAATAGTCCAAATTCGATTTGAATTTGAAAAAAAATTGAAAATTCGAATATCGAAGTTTATCATGTACGGTCTCTTTAAAAATTTGACGTTGACTATTTGCCTTCTAAAACCTCTCATGAACTCGAAATTCGAAAAAAAATGACCAATCAAAATTTATTAAAATAATTAAAACATTTTTAAATTCGGATGGATAGGATCGACCAGCAAACTCAAATCGATTTGAATCAAATTTGATTCGAGTTTTTTTTCACCAAAATTTAAAAAGAAAACGTTTTTTTTAAGAAAAGGTTTTTTCTTTTTCAAAAGTCCACCTACATATTGTAGGAGGTCCCCCAAACCTTTAACATAAATTCAGCAGGATGCTTTTATATGGCGAATAGCCAAAATCAAACAGTACATGATAAATGTCAAAATTCTAATTTCTATTTTTTGATAAATTCAAATAGTCAAATTTCACTAAAATAAACTCGAAATTCAAAATTTAAAAATGCAACTTTTTTTTTTTTTTTTACAAAATGCATCAGTTAATAAAGCATCTCCAGTAGTATCCTAAACTGAAATCCATTTTTCAAAAGGACAAACTGATTTTTTTTTTTAAATTTTTAATTTTGAAATCTGACATGGGGCTAAACATGTCAGTTTCCAAGGTGCCCCCAGTCAACTGATAAACTTCAGTCACTCTTTACTGCTGCACTGCAAGTGGAGTGATAATACCACCATTCCTTTCCTCCTCCAACAGCCCTTCAGCAGAACCATGGAAATGTAACCTCATAACAGCTCCCTGACACATGCACTGCTTATAATTATCCCATGCCCCACCTAGACCTTGAGAAAGATCCCCATGTGGGACCGAAACGTCGGATAAGATGAGTGAATAAATCAACACTTGTTTTCACTTAAATATTACAGAGTGTGCTGATCTTCTATTCAGAAGGTAGAGGACTGAGTCACATGACTTGGGGCAGCTGGGAAATTGACAATATGTCTAGCCCCATAATCAGATTTCAAAATTGAATATAGAAAAATCTGTTTGCTCTTTTGAGAAATGGATTTCAGTGCAGAATTCTGCTGGAGCAGCACTATTAACTGATTCATTTTGAAAAAAAAATTTTTCCCATGACTATCCCTTTAAGATAGCAGTAACATTTCAGTTGAAACTGCCCTTATATGAACATACATGCGTTTTGTAAATGTGTGCTATTCCTAATCATTGCAAGTAGAAATTGTCAAGATAAATTGTCTAAAAAGCAGATTTAAGATGTTTTAAATATGCTCAGACTGCCCTGCTAAAGTGCTGTAGTATCTCCTGGAGGATAAGTCCCATCAATCCTTTTCTTATTCCCACCATGTACAAGTTTTGTACTATATACATTTAAATTATCCTGGATGCCAGCTATAGGGCGGACCTTAGGAGACCAAGTCTGACACTGTCCAAAACAGGCATTCACTTCACACTTGTGGCTTGGGTTATTTGAATATCTTGTCTGCTGCTGGGTGGCATTGGCTCATTTATTCTTTTAGGGAAGCTTTGACTTTTGACTTTGATTCCGCTCCATCTGTTTGCACAAAGCAAACGAACAAGCCATCTTAGCTTGCTACCACTAAGACTAGAGTGTTTATGTTTTTTATATTCATTTGTGTCATTGTGTATTTATTTTTCAGAGGATCTCATATCGGCCTCCAGAGCTAATTTCATACAAGAGTATGGAGAATGGATTCATTTCGAGAATGAAAACTGAGGAGTACAAATTAAACACCTTATTATAAACTTTAGATCATTATTATAAATGATCCGCCAATTTACACTGTGCAAAGTCAACCACTATATAAAACGTACACAGTGACGGATACTGTGCTATTGGAAAATACTGTGGAAATCAAAGAGTGCCAAACCTAGCTGGTTAATTGTTCTGCTTAGAACATAACCAGTCTGGATTGCAATTTGCATGGGAATGGGGCATACCGACTGCAAGTCAGGATCAGATTGTATCCTACACAATTCCTTTGCTTAATGGCCTTGCTGCAAGAACTGTTGGAATGAATGGAGTCAAAGTGCAGCTTTTTCAGAAATAAATATCCTGCCAAAACATTGGTGCATGAAGCAACTTCTCCAGTGCAGTTATGGTGACATTGCACATGAGCCTACAGCGTGCCCAGCTAATAATGCACAATGCGCATTACACCCCTAAAAGGTCAGCAGGTTTGCCCACCGTACTAGCTCCAAGCTTACAAAAATCTATTTACTAAAATTAAATATTACTTTGCCAAGTTTTTAAAATTAATTTCAGATGTAAATTTATTTTAATTATATTATTTCCTTAATGTATATTACTGAAAAATATTTCTTAAACATTTTCAAGTATTTTTTTTTTTTCATTTGGGAATTAGAAGAATATGTGTCTCTCTTCAGAAGGGATCTATTTTTCATTCATTTCATGCACCAGGACACCACATTTCTGCATTGTTCTCCTAAAGCATAATTGGATATTTCTGGCTTTGTTTACATGCTTAACAAGTAGTGGGTTAATCCATCTGCTTCCGCATCCATAACAAATCCAACACATTTTGATGAGGGTCACAAGTTTATCTGAGTTCCAGTTTTAAGAGATCACAACCGATTAACATTCTATCTATATATACTTGGCACCCATGGTTTCCAGATAAGGCGTCTTTCCATAATACAGAACACCATGAATTAAAGATGCTAAAACACATTTTGTTTTTCCACCAGTATGGATTTCTGCTAGATTAGTTACCATGAAGTATAAGGTTTATTATTTCAAAGAAAGAGAAAATCAGCAAATAATTCTTCAAGTATATTATGAGTGCACTGTATACAGTGTCCTCGTGATTTGGGTGTATTTTCTCCATTAAATGCACTCTTGTGGTTTTTAATATTATAAAAGAGCCTATTTTCCAAATATATTTATTTACAAGATTAGTTAATATTTTGTTTAGGGTGTTCTGGCACCGTTGCACCAAATGGTACCAAGGATGTTTAGATCCAATGTAATGGGCAAGCTTATCCATTTAATATTACATGAAAACTTTCCATTTGGTTTCTACAGAGAAATGCAAATAGTGTTTATTTAAAGCAAAACGGTCTCGAAGAAGGTCTATTTTTTCTAAGCAGTGTCAAATACCTTATTATATGAGACATAAAACAAATCACAGTCCACAATTCATAATACAAATAAATGCACAATTCTACATTTGTTTACATGCAAAATCAAATTATTACAGATAAGTGTGTAATGTTTTATAGAGGAAAAATCATTCCAGATTAAACGTACAATACATTCATAATCATTTCAATGGATTGTTCCAATGCTACTGGCTGTGCATAACTTTTGTATGCTGGTGCCTGCCCACTAAAATGTATCCCTATTAAACAGTCTACACCGAGGTTATAGTTATGGACACAGGACTGTTGTGGCATAACCAGGAGCCCTATGCAGCATGAGATAAAGCAATTCAGGCACAGTTTACATTGTAAAGCATAATGGCTTTCAGGAAGACATATATTAAGGATAGTGGCACACAGGGCTGGTCATCGGCTTTTCTTCACCTGTGCCAAAATCTGTTCGGTGTGTGTACTCACAGGCTGACACCCAGACTGAGTGGATGGGAGTGCATTGGGTATACAGCTCATTTGTAAGGATGAAGTTTAACCCTAGAACAGTACTGTCCGTTATTTTCCATTTATTAGGCATATGATATAATATACCACCTGCTGGTAAGGATTCAAATAATCTTTTTTGATCAGACATCCTTTTAAAATTCCCACATCTGGCCCAAAGGCTTCTGGTTGGATCATTTTGGTTGCCGCTGTTTCATTGACTAAAAAACAGCAAAGACAAAGGAGGTGAGGATTAGGCTCAGAACAAAGTGTGGCATAGTAAATGGAGGGGGGAAGCTGGCAGAGATTAGGGCAGTGTTGTACAACTTCTGTGGTACCGAGGGACAGAGTTTTTCTCGCCATTTTCACACCCACTTTAAACCACATCCATGTTACTACAAGAACTTTTAAGTCCATGTCCACATTATTGGTGGTAGCACACCTAAAAACCAAATGGTTGGTGCTCACTGCAGGGATATCACTCATATGTGAAAAATGTAAGTCATATTAAAACATAACCTTAAATCCACATGCCTCCTCCTCCCCTGTGGATAACTTAGCACCCGAGCACATGATTAGGGCCTCCCCCCCCCTTTACAACAATTTCCAAATCCCTACCAGGCTCATGTCCCACAGGTAGTGTAGGGTATTCAGAGTATGGCACACACACAGGGAGCATATGGCAGGCAGAGTAAGGCATGACACAATAGGGAGCATAGGGCAGGCAGAGTATGGAACATAAGGAGCACCGTGAAGGCAGAATACAACAAAAGACAGGGAAACCTGTCAGGACCACTCTAAGATGTTCATACTGCGCTATAAACAGTGACACAATGCTAATGTCCCTCCAGCAGTTTGTATGAGGTGTGAATAAGTGAACAATGTGGGCACTTTCAGTCTGGGTCTGAAGTGTGAACAGTACAGGGCTTTAGGGGGGTGAACAATAGAGCTGTTACGTGTATAAAGACTGCAGGGTGATTACAGGTGTGAACCTTACAGTCTGAATTTGAGATGTAAACAATGCAGGGCCAGTTAATCTCTGTAGTGATACCTTTTAAATCTTACACAAGGTAAGCAGTCACAGCAGGCAGACTTTCATGTGGGGGGCATCACAAGGGGGGCCGCCAGTTGGACAGCACTGGGCTTTACCGGGTGAGCCAGTAGTGCAATTGGCCAAACTGGGCATAACTGGATGGGCTGGGGACATACCAATTGTGAATTTATATGGTCACTGAACTTCCAATGTGACTTCTAAATTTTACAAATTACAGAAGGGTTACATAATCCTCTATTATTCCTGGGCAATTGATTTCATATTTGAATCTAGTAAGTGGGCTGTATAAGGCATGCTAGGATTTCTCTGCATTTTGCTTCTGGGGTATGCACGAATCACACGTATCGGCCGTGGAACATTCCTGCTGAATGGTGCAACTGAGGCCTTCTGTATGAACTAACTCTTAATGGTTCATGAAACACAAGCCTTAGATTTTGTGGCCAAGAAAAATATACCTGTGTGAAAAATAAAGTTCTCTCAGATGCTAAAATGCATCACATTTAGTTATTCACATGCCAACACAAATTGTTTGGAGTTCACTCATTCAGTAATTCAGAGTGCATTTCAGAGTTTACTTGTTGAAGCTACAATATAAGCCATTTTGTATAGCGTTTCTGTTCTGTTTGTTTCTCCTAAATAGAAAAATATGAGGGCATGCAGTGTATTATGTACAGTATGCATATTTACTTTCAGCTAGTCCCCCATAATGTACATAAGTTAGTACATACCTTGGAATATGGTATGTTTTCAGCTCTTCGGTTGTGCAGTGAGTCACAGAATCCATTCCTAAATCTAGAAGCTCAGGTCGAGCTGTGCACAACAGAGCATTGGCCTTATTATAGCACAAAAGCTACCAAAATGCACAATGACAGGGGCGCCTATTAAGTGTTTTGCTACATTTCTCCCTTAGCTATTCTGCTGTTTACATAACTGAACTTTATGACCAATATTTTGATAAAGCACATTTACCTGCAATTATGACAGACTCATTTTATATTGTAAGAACATTAGCATCCACAGCTTGTGCAAGGGTAATAACAGGATACAAATTTATGGGAGACCAAATAAGGGTTTGACATAAATCTCTTGCTCCTGCCATGCTTAAAGCACATGTTCCCATGTTTACTTTCATCTGACTCCACTGTGGCAGCTCTACCTTGTGCTGTGACTGACCTGCAACATGTTGAGCAATGAGGCACAAAGGAGCCTTGTACCATACACTGCCTTGATCATGTAGTAAGTACAGGGCTCCCCTTGATCATTGTTCCCTCATGCACTGGATGTAGTGCCATTAAAATTGCACACAATTAATTGGCATGTGAGACTTTGCCTTTGTCCTCTCTGCCTGCTTTCCCTTACATTTGGCCAGATTGCACACAAATGTCCTCCATTCATTAACCAGCTCAACATTTTACAACTTCATTTGTTGATGTCACATTTTGCACCAGTTTCCATCTTATACAATTACACTGAAATGCAGGGGAAAACCAAAAAATATCACAGATTACATTAAACATTTGCATGTAGATAGTTGCACAACATTCGTAAATGAGCCCTTATGACTTCAGCTATATTTCCTCTCCAGCCCATACAATAGGATGATGGGTATAGTAGAGCTGGAGAAATCTGGTCACATTGTCTGAATTTTAGGTAGGGAATTTGCCTTGAATCAAAATGGACCTTTTTCTCATTTCACTCCCAGTATCTCACTGAAAACTGAAGTTTATCTGAGCTTTAGTTGGCCAATGGCTTAGAGCAGGGGTCCCCAACGGCCGGGCCATACTTGAACTCGGCCGCCGGGCCGAATTGATAAATTTGATGTGGTGCGCCTGAAATTGACGAAGCGCACCGGAATTTGACACGGTGTGCACATAATTTGAAGCTGTGCGTCTGAATTTGACGCAGCACAAACAAAATTTAAGGGACACGCAGTTGAAGAAAAAAATTTGGGCTTTACACAGGTTCCTGGGGCAAAAAAGATTGGGGACCACTGGCTTAGAAGTTCACAGGCTGTGCATCCATAGTTCCTCCATCCCTAAGGTGAGGAAAAAAGCTTCAGAGGTGTGGCCAGTAAGTAGGATGTACAGTAATTGGATATGTGTAGGTAAATAGAAAGATGAAGTCCATGTACCCATCTTGCTTTTAATCTCAATTTTAGCCAAAGTACCTTCTTTAAATGCCTGTTTCTCACAGCTCTTCTCTCTCAATTAACAATAAGGCTGTTCTCATTGAATGTGTGTAATCCAAAGAGACACAACCTTTAATGCCCAGCCTATGCAAAACTACAACTCAGTGTTTTGCAAATGTACAGTTGAGTTGTGGCTCTACTATATCTGTTAAGCCTGTGATTGCCAAAGGGATTCCAAGAAGTATTATAGGCAGATATAGGAGAAGCTTATATGTTAACCGTCAAAGCCATTATTTTTGTTATTTTTCTCCAGCCCTGTTTCATGGTAGTACATAAGTACAAGGCGGGCACTCCTAGCTGTGAAGAATGCCAAAAACACTAGCATGGGAACTGCGTGATTTACAGCTTATTTCTGTTACTGATTACTCTGCATGGAAACCAGAGCAAAATAATGCCCCATTAAGTTTATATTTTGGGGTATTAATTACTTTTTAATAAACATGTATAATTTGGGCGAACATTATGGCTAATGAAGTGTAAATGCGCCTGCACCCAAGTCAGAATAGCTGGGATTTTTATCAGCCAATGATTGCTTCAGAATATAAAATGTTTACATGCCTAAAGATTCATTAGAAACAGTAATGGCTAATGCAAATGTTACCTGATTAAAAGCTGAATTCTGTTCTCTAATATGCTGCACACTATGTACTTCTCCAGGGGAAGTTGTTTTTTTTTTTTTTTTTTTAAATGCTTGTACATTCATCTTGTAAACTATTTTATATACATACTTGCAATAAAAAGAGGATGTTGAATTTCTGAAAATGCTGTTGTCATTTTTCATTTTGCATAGAAGGCCCCTTGCTGTGATGAGCTGGAACAGATAGCTTTACTCCAGCAATTATATTCAAAACATGAGGCAGCCATTGTAAAGGTAAATATTCTGATTGTATGTGCTGCACAGGTAAATGACCTATCATCTCTGTAAAAGCAAATTATATGGATAATAAAAACGTCTATATCCTATTCAGCAATGCGGTAATTCAAGCATTGCAATAGTCTCTGCTGTTTCATTTTACTAAATGCTCCACCGAGTGGCTGGATGCAGAATCTATTAATGAATGAGTTAAGATACTGGAATAAACATATTTCAATTGATAAAAAGAACCCTAAACTGCAAAAAAAAAAGGAAGAAAAAAGATCTACTGTTCCTTTAAATAAAAGAGCCAGTGCTATTTTATTCCATAATGCTGTATTTCCTGATGATAATTCAGGATGATGAGACCTGCTGTGAGCTGTTCACTGGTTAAAAAACGGAATGAGAGCATTACCGATGTCATATAAAAACATTCCAGGCATTTCATCTGCTAATTACTGCCGCCCAGCCTGACTCTTCTAATTACATGTTAAGTCCATTCTCTCTTTCATAGCAGAGGAAGACATTTTTGTAATGTATAACTCATGTGACACATATTCTATAGCAGCAGCCAAGAAAGAACTGGACGTGCTTTAAAGCAAAAAGCCTCCGTTCCAGGCCTGGCGAATCATTTGTTCCACCCAGCAGAATGGAGTTATAATGCAGGCTGACTGTCATAAAATCCTGAAATGTTACACTTGCTGCTAAAATGTGGCTTTGCTGTAGTACTCTGCTGGATATAAATAAATTAACTCCATCCTCACTGAGATAGGTCAGCAGGCCTTTACCTCTTTTGGGCTGTATGCATCGGGCAAAAAAGGCAAATATTAGAACATGTCAAGTACAGAACACTATAAAAGCGTCACCAAGTAGTACCAAGAGTCACAAGTAGTACTATACAGAAAAACTAGATCTTCTCAGTCCTTTCTATTCTATTTAATATTGTTTTACTGTTAGCAGTCATAGTGTATGCCTTAACTCGCACAGAACTCACCCAAAATAAGACATTCACCAATGTCTAAAAACCTCCAGCTGTGATTATGTTTCATCGTCCAAGTCTTGTTTTTTTATGGCAGTTAATATTTCTTGTGATATGACAGGGCATCACTTTCTATTCCCTGTACATAGGGGCACATTTACTTAGCTTGAGTGAAGGATTCGAAGTAAAAAAACTTCAAATTTCGAATTTTTTTTTTGGGTACTTCGAACATCGAATAGGCTACTTCGACCTTCGAGTACGACTTCGACTTTGAATCGAACGATTCAAACTAAAAATTGTTAGACTATTTGACCATTCGATAGTCGAAGTACTGTCTCTTTAAAAAAAACTTTGACTACCTACTTCGCCACTTTAAACCTACCGAGCATCAATGTTAGCCTATGGGGACCTTCCCCATAAGCTTTCTAAGCTTTTTTTTTGATCGAAGGAAAATCCTTCAATCGATGGATTAAAATCCTTCGAATCATTCGATTCAAAGGATTTAATCATTCAATCGAGCGATTTTTCCTTCGATCGTTCGATCAAAGTATTTGCGGTAAATCCTTCGACTTCGATATTCGAAGTCGAAGGATTTTACTTCGATGGTCGAATATCGAGGGTTAATTAACCCTCGATATTCGACCCTTAGTAAATGTGCCCAAAAGTGTCCCCCAACAGCCTTTTGGGAAGTAGAACCCAACAATATGGTTATGTAGCCTATTCCCCAGCTATATAGAAGCTAGGGGGCACCAAATCAAGCCAAACATAACTAGATATTTTATAGTCCTATTGGGCAAATACGGGTTGCATAACCTGCAACACATAATTCACCTGTGTGTATTTAAAGGGGAACTGTTGTAAAAATGGCATATGCTATAGATTGTATAATATTAAACATGTTACTAAATATAGTAATTAAAAAAAATAATGGTGCTGTTTTGAAAATATACGCTGATCTGTGCTGCTTCTCCCACTGCATCAAATTTACATTGAGCAGAAAGCACAGGGTTACCATTGAGTAACTTTGGAAGGCACTAGTGCACTCCTTTATATCAAGCTGGGCACTTTTTCTTCAAGTTACTCTACGGTAGCCTTGCTTTTCTGCCCAAATAAAATATGATGCAGGAAACAGCAGTGCAGATGCCATTGAGAGGAGAGCAAGCAAGTTTGGAAAATAGTGCAAAATGATTAACTATATGTCGATTTATATTTAATGTTATGTTGATATATGTTTTTGGGTTCATAGGAGACTCATAAATGATTTCAAGCTTGCTCTCCTAGTCAGTTTATGTGAAGATATTTTCCTGCTCTATAGATTCTTACCTTTATTTCCCACTAATCAGCTGTTGACTGGACCAAAGCTGCAGCTTTACAGGTGACTCTCAGCTGAGCAGTTCTTCAGAGTTGGCTAAAGGTATATACATTAAAAGAACGCTGCATGTCTACTCCCTCAACTCATAAAGTAAAGGTTACTCTGTAATACGTGATTTAGTATTGCTCTGGAATGTGTATAGCAGGAGTGCCTCCAATTAATAGTCCTTACTAAAACAGCATTTACTATATATTTGTTTTATAAATATGTTCTGTATTGTTAGCTGAGACATCCCACTTATATGTGAAATAATTGCATAGCTCCACAGTACAGTACATCTGTGGGGTTCACTGCTAAAAGCTTCAGCTGCATATGACAAGCGAGAAAGATACAGTAGGTCTCTAGTTGACTCCTTTAGACCTATGGCATGCTCTCTTTTCTTCAGAAAAATGCCAGTCCCTCTGCACCCCACATTTGCCAGTCAGTGCTTACACACAGCAGATTTCAGGCTGAAAACACACACCTGTGTGAGCTCTGATAGGCCACCTGTACAGTAACGGAACTAGGTGGGGGCGGGCCGTGCAGCCGCCCCCCACACCATCGTCCATGCGAATTTACTTTGCGGCTGCAGCCGACTCCAGCCGTCTGCAGCTCGCATGATCTGCCGGGGGGCCCCTGCAGGGGTGCGGGCCCTGGCCCAGTTGCACCCCCTGCTCCCCTGGTAGTTACGCCACTGCACCTGTAGACTCTTCTTCACACTTTTCAGTTCTCAGTGAACACTTAAGACCTCCTTTCCTGACTCCATTAGAGCTAATCCAAGGGCTCCACACTCTTGGGGTTTCTTTATGTGTTCCCCTACGATTGCATTTATATTAGTCCCACTGAAAGGGAATGCATGAGTTAATTCATCCTAGGATTTCCAATAGCTGCAGTACTCACTGAGCTGCACAGAACCTCTATACGCAGGTGAAATGCAACTTGCTGCGTTCCACATGCATTTGATGGTTCCATGGGGCTCAATGAGTATGGAAACGACAGAAAATAATGAGCGGCATTAACTCATGATGAAATGCTCATCTGTAGGAGTCCTAAAGTTGTCCATACACTTGGCTTGTTTGGCGAAATGGCCAAATGAGCGGATCTCTCTCCCGATATTCCTACCTAAAATGAGTGGTCCTAGGCCGAATGATCGGATTAGCCAGATTGGATTACAATGAAGGGAATGTGAAAGGACTGCATCAATGAGCTGATGTGGTCCTCATTCCAATATGAAAATCAAACCGGTCAGATTTCTGGTGGGCCCATCAGAGGACTCCATACACAGGCAGAAATTTAAATCTGTCCATGTATAGTCATGGCCACCTGTATGGCAAGACCAGCCAACCACACAAGCAGCAGCATCTGTCCTCACATTCACTGCCAAGAGCCAACAGATGTGGCAAAGCAGCCCTTTTATCTTAGTAGTTCTGCTCTCAGCTGTTGTTTAAAATGAACCAATTCACTAGGGCCATTTTAACAAATAGGCAATAGTCCAGGTCCCACCAATCAGACTTTATCTCCTATAACCTTTGAGTAAAGCTCTGACAGGCCCTTCATTGTAATCAGCTGAAAGAGCAGAGCATAAACATTCCACTTCTTTTTATGCATTTTAGCTTTCTGTTAGAACAAAGAAAATATTCCTGAGGGATATTTGTAATAAAAATCTGTTATATATGGTTTCTCTGCTCCCATGGCTGTTGGTCCAAGGGGAGCATGTCTGGAACTTGTGTACTGTACTTCAATAAACTCAGATTATATATTTATTTCCTGCTCATTATATTGATTCGTATAAGTTCTCCTGCTTCATGGAGGTCCTATTTCAAATTTCCTGTGGCAGCTTTGGGAGTACACTCATTAGGTTGTTGCCATAGGCCCACTGGTACCCTAAAGCAGCCCTGCCTTTCACCACCATCCAGACTTCTGTAGCTTATATCATGCACCACAAATGTATACACAGGCCACAACTCCTAATGTTACCGGTATATAGGACTTAGTTTAGCATGTTCTGCACCCTGAACATTTCTTGTAAATAAGCTAGAGCTACCACTGTATGTAGTGTTTTAGGAATGGCTAAATCCCCTATTTAAGCTGTTCTTTGCCCTGCACTGGGGGTTCTGACTGCATGACAGTGCTGCAGCGATGGGACTAGTGGCACTTGCAGGAACAAGTAACAGAATAAACCAAATTTGCTTGTGATTCATATTCAGTACAAAGTGGAATATGCAATTGATAAAAAGTTGACATTGCTATTTTAATATCCAGGCGACTTGTATAAAGCATATTGTCAGGCTAAGGATGATGGGATAGCTGCTGTAGGATTCACTCTTGCCATTGGCTGTATCCGGGATGGCTGAGAGCAGTTGTGCTATATAGGCCGCAGTTCCAGCAAGTATTGCAGGATTGCCAGGTTGGTGGGTTTCCAGCCGAATTGGGCTACTAATTTAAAGTCCAGGCTGGTTTTGAAAGTACAAACTAGCAAAGTTACAGATTTGGGCTACTTTTTGGCTGGTTTCTAAAGTACAAACCCGCCAAAAATGTTTTCTTGCCCTAATTTGCCAAGCCTGCGTCTCCCAATGCATGTTGGGTAATGTAGTTTCTGTTTAACAATTTGCCGACTGCCAAGTTTAATGTAAGACTACAATACCCAGCATGCAATGAGACTGACTTGTGTAGAAGACGGGTGTTACCAGATTTTGGGCTATGTACCCCAGTTCCTCTTAAGCATTCTCACATTTTCTGGTGACTTCCTCAATTTCAGACAATTTTGGAGAAAAAATCTGCTGGCCACCAAAATGTCTAGCGGTTCACCTGTTTTACCAATATTTATTGTAATTGTATATGAATTAGGGCCTCATGGGCCCCTATACCTCCTGGGACCCCCTCTGTAGTTATGTCCGTGGCGATGGGAAAATCTGTCCTATTTTACTTTATGGAAAAGTTTGCAAAGCAGTGAACATTTGAAAAGGTGTATTTTCACATATTTGCATTTATTTATTTATTTTTTACTTCTTTTTTCTCTGCACATATTGTGCTATGCTTGGGCTACTTTTGAAATGCCTCTTAGCTAGTTTTGGGCTGGTTTTGTAGCTGACTTTGGCTGGTTTTGAAAATTAGACCTGGCAACCCTGATGTATTGCCTGGAAACCAGTGTCAGACTGGCCCACTGGGATACCAGGAAAACTCCCGGTGGGCCCAGGTGTCAATGGGCCTCATACTGCTAAACTTTTGGCCTATTTCATGGCCATTTCATATTTCTTATGAGGCTAAATAGGTGGAATAATAGATTACAGTATGTGAAGAATAGAGACTAGGAGAATAGAGATTGAGTGAGGAGAAGAATAATAATAGTAATAAGAGTGGGCCCCTTATCTAAGGTTTTTGGGTGGGCCCCTGGTGTACCAGTCCGACACTGATGGAAACAAACCCCAGAAGTGGAGAAGAAGTTGTGTTCACAACACAGAGTTGCAGAGATAAACACTGGCCTTGAGAAGTGCAAGAATTGTGCTACACTGACACAGGCCTGGACTGGCAATCTGTGCTTTCTGGCAAATGCCAGAGGGGCTGCTGTAAGGTCCCATAGTCAGTCACTATTTAGTGGGCTGGTGAAGGACTATTTGGACCTCTATGTACTTGGAATGCCAAGTCCTATTTTGACTCCCAGTCCAGACCTGACTGACACTTGCTGGCACTTATACTGACAGTACTGACTGACTTGCACATGAGGGACGTTTATCACCTGATCTGCTCTGCACCCTAAGCTCTGATCCCCTTAGAAAATCCTCCTCACAGATTGAGGCTGATTGGGCGCCCAGTGTAGGACTGTGGCACATTGTAGCACAGATATTAGCCGCTGCGGTGTAACTAGTTGTGCCAGGGATCCATTAGTTTGTATGCGCCGGGACAGAAGCCACAAGTGTAAGTGGGCGGTGCCTAATGAAAGATCATTCCGCCCGATGATCCCGCATCTCCCATTGGCAGACGCGCAGAGCCAGTCCAGAGCTCGGTGTCCGCTTGGCATCTGTGTGTGTCCTGCCCTGGGTGATCGCGTTCTCTCATCGCTCGGCTGGGGCTTCAGGTGACCCTGTGCTGCGGCACAACATGTGGGCGGCCCGGCTCTGACTCTTCCCTGCTGCTGTGTGACAGCTGCTGCCCAGTGCCCCGGCCATCATGGCATCCCCGGATACTTTCAGGATCTCTGCGGTGGAAATGGAGAAGTATTATAGCCTGCAGCAGACTGCTGCCCTCCTGGACACTGCCCTGGAAAGTAAGTGCTGCTCCTACTCCCCTGTCTTCACAGAGTATTGGTGTCCCCTGCAGTATCCTCCGAGCAAATCGCATTGTGTTTCCCTATATAGAACTGCAATGCTGCATCCGAACCGCCGACAGCTTCTCTGCTCTTCTCCTCAGCACCCACAGCTGCACCCGCAACTGCAACCACAACTGCACCCAAAGCTGCACTCACAACTGCACCCACAACTGCACCCACATCTGCACCCATAACTGCACCCACAACTGCACCCATAACTGCACCCACAACTGCACCCACAACTGCACCCAAAGCTGCACTCACAACTGCATTCACAACTGCACCCACAGCTGCACTCACAACTGCACCCACAACTGCACCCACAACTGCACCCACAGCTGCACCCACGACTGCACCCACATCTGCACCCGTAACTGCACCCACAGCTGCACCCACAACTGCACCCACACTGCACCCACACTGCACCCACAACTGCACCTACAACTGCACCAATCCCCAACAAAAGTTACTCATCACCCCACTGTCTCCCCCTCTTCCCCACCCATCCTAATTTACTGTGCATATAAATCCAGTGATTGCAGCTGATATGATAATGTTTCTTCTGTAATCTCTACCATTCATAAGATTCTCAATATCTGTCCCTGGCTCTGAAGGGGTTACGTAATGGCATGTGCGAGCTTATTGCTGGGTATAATTCTGTATCTGCTTCCCTGAACTCTAATTCTAATTGTGTTCCTGAAACAGTTAATGGGTCTCTGAAATTATAACATTGAATAATTGACTGTAAGGGAAGGTAAAGGGTTAACAGTGAGTTAAAAAAGTTTTATGATATGAGATAGGTAGAGGAAAGGAAGGAGTTAACTAGACAAATGAGAAGAGTAAATAGAGGAGAGGAGTAAAAAGTGTGTCAAATAGAGGACTGGAAGGGGTTAATTGGTACATAATGAGTGTTATTATGCTTGCTTATATAATATAGCAATATGGCATTGTACTGTAAAATTGCCAAATCAATTAAATGTGTGGAGTAATTAGCTAGGTCATAGTTTTTGTGAAGCTCGCCAAATAAGAAGCTTCCTACGGTGGGTGGGGTATTGGGACTGCTGGTGCTTAGTAGGCTATTTCAGGGCTGTCCTGCTGGAGAACTGCTGGTCCCCCACATCCACACGGTTAATTATGGCCCTGCTTGCTCCAGGGATCTGAACACCTCTCTGTATGATATCTCTATTGGAAGTTGCATAGCACTGGCATATATAATGGCTCCCTAGCAGTTTGTCCATGCTGAAGAGAAAAAATCCTGCCTCTTACTTACTCACACTTTATCCACAGATTTGCCCATGTCATATGGATACTCACATTTGGCACAAAAAGTACCTGTTGGCTACAGATACATATTCCTCTCTCAAGTTGTATGTAAATAATACATTGAATGACACAAAACTGCTGTTTACTGTGTGCCTTGTACTTCTTCCATACAGTATATTAGTGTGTTGGCTGTGGGTCAGTATGACTAGAAATGAGTGCTTATCTTTTATGCTTCTCCCTGAATAGATCTTAAATATGAGGACAGTTTAATGTTACCAGATCATCTGAACCAGGGGCACCAAATAAAGTTGCTGGTCTATGCTGATAGCAACTCAAAGGAACCAGTGCTCCATTCTAGTTGGATTGATTAGAAGTGTCCCTAATTCTTCACATGATCCAGTAACCTTAGTTTATTTTGTTGTGTGTGTGTGTGTGTGTGTGTATGCTGCATACCAGCGTCTGAGCATTGGAAGATGCCTTATTGCTTACCTGGACTGTGGACAGGGTTGCCACCTGGCCAGTATTTTAGCGGCCTGGCTGGTAAAAATGATGCTTGATGCCAATGTTATTAATAGGAAAAAACTGCAAGAATATAGGAAGGTATTTTTTTCCAGAAAAGGTGGAAACCCTAACTGTGGCACCCTACATAAACAATAAGAAAATAGAATATTAAGTGCTTGTAAATATTGATCCTAATGATTAATGCTAAAACAGAATACACACAGTGGTTCATTCCCCAAGGCTCATGGCACACGGAGCTTAGTTTAACCAGTGTTTTTCAGCTCCATGTGCCTTGAACCTAACACTGTGCTTCTATAAAGTAAATACACCTTCAGAGACACAGCTAGCAGCAATGTAAACAATCAGGATTTTAATAGCCATTACAGTTACAAATAACTTTAAAACCATTGCAATTGTTTGATTAGTATATATTGGGAAGTACGTTGTGTTTCATTACACAATAATCCGTTTTTGGGCGAAGGGCCCCTTTAAAGTCAGAAGTAATTGCCCCATGCAGTGATACTTGTGATTGGGAGGAGACAGCCTGAAAAATTACGTTAGGGATATAATTAACATGTTGTCAAAATATGTATCATTCTGTTGCCATTAAGTCTATTTCCTGTGTGCAGTTGGGGCTGTAATTATTACTTGTGTGATGATAAATTCCTAATTGGTATATATGTGTATATATTTATATATATTGTAGATGCTATCAGAAATCGCACCCACAGGACTTATAATAAATAACTATGCTTTTATTGTAGAAATCTCAGTTTCAACTTGACCCTTCTCCCCAATACTTTTGTACCTAACAGTATGATATACACACCTTACATGACAAAATCAGCTGGAAAGATGCACTCATGTGACACCTTTGCATAAATATGGAAATAAGGGGTGGTTCACCTTTAAATGATCTTCTAATGTGATATAGAATGGGCAATTCTAAAGGCCCCCATACACAGTCTGTGTGTGGGGCCATCGGACGGGCTTCCCTGATCGATATCTGGCTGAAAGTCGCCCAGATCTTGATCAGGCAGGTTAAAAAACTGTGCATTTATGCGGTCCGGGTGATCCTAATGCCCCTTTCTGATGCATTATGATCCGACCGTTGGGCCCTAGGGCCCATGAATAGATCAGCACGATATCGCCCACCTCAATGTGGCATATTGGGCAGAGATCCGCTCGTCTATGGCCACCTTAAGCAACGTTTCAACTGGTCTTCATTTTTTAAATATTTTTTTAATTATTTGCCTTTATCTTCTTACTTCTCCCAAATGGGGGTCAGTGACCTCATCTTAAAAACAAATGCTCTGTAATGCGACAAATTTACTGCTACTTTTTATTATTCATCACTGTTACTCAGTGCATGGTTGCTAGGGTAATTTGGCTGAAATTGCAAACTGGAGAGCTGCTGAATAAAAAGCTAAATTGCTCAAAAACCACAAATAATAATAAATGAAAACCACATACAAATTGTCTCAGAAAGTCACCCTCTACATCATAATAAAAGTTAATCTAAAGGTGAACAACCCCTTTAAGTAACCAAACTACAGTAATATATAACAGATAATTAACATTCTTCTGATTTTTGTTTTTTTCTCTATCTTTCTAGATTTAAATGGTGCTCTTTCCTATGGACATTTCATATTTCCCCCTGAGCAATGGCATGACCAAAACACATTTCCCCAATATCAAGATATTTGAAGTACTAGAAATAGAATGGAGAACAGAGTGGAAATATTTTATGCAGGCAAGGATGTAGTAGAATTCTGTTTTATTTAGAAAGGTGATTCAAAGGACACCAATATGAGAGTACACAGAGTGGCTCTTTGTCAGCAAGCCCTGGCAAAATACTTCCATCTGTACTTCTCTCTATGTTCAGGATGTTCCACTATACAATTGAATTATAATCTTCCTTTCCTCATTGTGCAGTGCCAGTTATACTGCTCACATGAATGGCTTGTTCCTCTCAGTTCACCGATATTATCCATGAATACATCCACAATCCTGGATTGTCTTTAGAGGTGGTGGGTTCAGTTGAAAGTCTTAACAGGGTCTTTTGTCTCCTTTTGGATTTTAGAGTGTGGTGGGAATTGTACTGCAATAACTGAATGGTCTCTGGTTGATATCACATTTTATTTCCTGCCATCCTAACCTGTTGCTTTATTTTGCCCTATTGTTGCAATCCTGCTCTACTCTACTCCTAACTGCTGTATCCCACAGCCCCTTTTCATTTGCTGTTATCTTGACTGCTTCTTTCTGCTTAGCCCAGATGGACATATTTGATAGGACCTTCTGGGACATTTTTGCAGTGTTTTACAAATGTCCCATCTTTCCCAGCCTTGTATGCAAATGGGAAACTGATTAGAATAGCAGAATATCATGACTGGGCCAATCTACTTCTCACCTATTAGCTACTGGAGTCTTGTGCCAAAGCTTCGTCCACAACAAGTTCACAATCAGTGAATGAGCAGCAAACTCCTGCACACTAAGCTCTAATACAATTCCTGCGTGTCATTAATTCTCCCGTATGGCTTTCTGAAAATTGAATCTGTTGAATTATATGTACTCAGTTCTATCAAGATGATCTTCCAAGCTTTTATAGAATTTTCAAAGGAAAATCATTGTGTAATGCTTGTTTGATCTTGCTTAAGACACTTTCATCTTCAGGATCCCTTGTATATTTTAATAAATGAAGTGCTAACATCTAATATGTGGCAATATGTATTTACAGCACCCAGGAGCCAATGACCTTGCAAGCCTAAGATTTTAGTTCATAGTGTTTGACAAGTGTATAATTATTCTGCTTCCTGGGAGATAAGTGTTTTCCCACAACGCACCAGGGCAGAGCGTCTCTCATCAATATTTTATTTTGTCTTTTGTGCATGTTTAGGCTCATTAAAGGGAATGGTGGTAATAACGTGAGATGAGATATGGGCTGCTGAATGCATAGACAAGCAATACAAGAGGGCAAACAGAAAATAATTGCTATTTGGCTTCTTGTTTTTTATTTATATACTGTAAGTGTGTGGAAATATCTCCGAGGCATTTACCAGTTAACACCTGGTCCTTTGTCTTCTTTTAAGTGATTAAATACAGAATGGTGATTAAACAGTTCATCATTCATACTGGGGAAAGGTTTTTCCATCGCTCTGACAGTTACTGGATTTTCCTAGTGGAACATTGGGGCTTGAGCTACATCTTTTCATCTAGAAACAGAGAACCTGCAGCCCTCCAGCTGTCCTTGGGAGTCTAAGGGTAAGGCCAGACGAGGAGATTCGGGGAGATTTTGTCGCCTGGCGACTTATCGCCACGTCTTTTGCGCGACTATCTCCCCGAACAGCCTCAGCGTCTTTTCCCCATAGGCTACAGCGCAAAATCGCCTGCGCTAATGCACACGCGGCGATGCGTTTTCAATAGTCGCCCAAAGTTGCCTCAAATAACTTTTGGCAGACTTATGGTGTGGCTATTTCAATTACATAATGACCTCTTATCAGGAAAACTCCAGGTCCCAAGAATTCTGGATAACAGGTCTCATACTTGAGATTTTTTCCAAGAGTCACCCTTGCTGCCTTGTTTCAGTGCTTTGAGTGAAAGCAGAGGAGGAAATTGTAAGACAAACAGACAACTGCTTTAAATAGGACATATATTTACTGATAACCTTATAATCACTGGAAAGTTTTAATTATTACATGTTTACCATACCATATATTACTGTATATTAAGTGTTACGTTTTTTTAGTGAAGCAAACCAAAAAAAAATAGGTGGACAACCACTTTAAGGGTTATTTCACACAAGGAGATTCGGGGAGATTTTGTCGCCTGGCGACTAATTGCCTCGTCTTCTGAGCGACAATCTCCCCGAACTGCCTCAGCGTCTCTTCCCATAGGCTATAATGAAAAGTCGCCTGCACTAAAGTACACGCGGCGATGCGTTATCTGTAGTCATCCGAAGTTGTCTCACGGAGGAAACTTCGGACGACTTCAGAAAACGCATCGCCGCATGTGCTTTAGAGCAGGCGACTTTTCATTATAGCCTATGGGAAGAGACGCTGAGGCAGTTCGGGGAGATTGTCGCTCAGAAGACGAGGCGATTAGTTGCCAGGCAACAAAATCTCCCCGAATCTCCTCGTGTGAACTAACCCTAAACATGTCTTAGCTGTATGCCAGGAATCAAATGGTGTCATTATTTTATAGGAGGAGTAACTAAAAATCGATAAAAATGTTGACAACTTGAAAATAGATCCCTATCCTGAAAATGTGATGGAGAGGAACATAGTAGTTTTCTCATAGTACAGGTATGGGACCTGTTATTCAGAATGGTTGGGATCTGGGGCTTTCAGGATAAGAAGTCTTTCTGTAATTTGGATCTTCATACCTTGTCTACTGAAATTCATTTAAACCTTCAATAGGATCGTTTTGTCTCCAAAAATATTTAATTACATCTTAGTTAGGATCAAGTACAAGTTACTATTTTAAAATCAAAGCGAAAAGGGGAATTTAAAAAAAAAATGTAATAATTTGATTACAAAGGAGTCTATGGGATATAATCTACCCGCAATTCAGAGCTTTCTGGGTAAAGGGTTTCCGGATAATGGATCCCATTGTCCTTTTTACCATGTGTTTGCATCACAGAACAGGTCACATCACTTGCTCTTACACTCAAAGAGTGAAAACAAGAATTCACACAAAAATTCTAGTTTGGAGACATGGTAACAGGAATGTCAGTAGCGTTACCTTCTTGCATTCTTCAGTAATTCCTCCTCTATATGATGGGACTGTTGCCTTTCTTCCTCTCTAGAAAAATGAGTTTACATATCTGTTCATGAGAGGGTAATTTTAAAGCTTATTGCAAGGAATGTTAACATGTTTATTCAAAGATATACTGCTTTTTCCACTGTGCCATGTCTTGTTTTATGAGCTTCACTGGTGTTTGTAGTTTCAGTGGTATGGGAAAGCAGTAAATAATAGTGCTGCCAAGCAGTTCCAAGTCAGGCATGCCCTGCTCACTTAGTCCCACCCTCCTCAAGTTGTTCTGGTGCTTTTTTAACACTTATGGAATCAAATACCTTCCTGAATCCTCAGGGAAAGATTTATTAGAATTCAAAATTGAATTTTTCCATGTTTTAAAGCAAAAAAAGTAATGTGTTTTTCCAATCAAAATTTTAAAGATCTATGAATGTTTTAAAAATTCTAATGCAAATCTCCAAAAGCCTGCTGAGATTCTATAGAATTGAATGGGGTGTATTTCAGACTGCGCGTGTGTAAGTTGTATCACAGTGAAATATCTTTACAAAAGGTGGAGGCCCCTAGACTTTGGAAAACACATCATCCACTCCTATCTCACGTGTCCACAGTTCTAACCCTATCTTGAATGATTAGTCATTATGGATGTATCCAGTCCTGGATTTAGTCTGGGATCCCTGTCTTTGGAAGCACAAACCAAATATATACACAACTCAGTTAACACCCAACTTTTCTCTTTGTACAACCGCTCATGCTATGAATAGGCTTGCCATGGATAATTTTATCACAAAAAATATAAACGGTGTACTTAAATTTGAAGATATGATTATACTTTAAAGATAAACATTGAATATAACCATTAATATGTATTATCATTACAGACTGGATAACAGACCCCAGAGGGGTCAGTAACTTGAAATTGCACCATGTTGAATATGCATTGTGCTATAATACTACTACTAATAATATATTTTACATAGAGGACAAATCACGGGGAGGATTTAAGGAAATGTGAATACATTGCTTTGGGGTGGACTCCATTATGGGAGGCAGATTGACAAGTTAGGAGGCTGATGTCAGCGTAGGGGCTTATTTTTGACCTCCGCAGGCCGAGATCAGCCCCATTGCACTGGTAGAGGGAGTTAGGCCAGAGGGTAATTCTGTTTTTGTGTTTTTCAGTGGCATAGTTTACTTACTGTAGGTAATCACAATCATGAATGTTGCAAGCTTCCTCCAGCAGCGATTTGTTTGCTCGTGTGGTTTTCAGGAGATCCAAAAAAAGTCAGATGTAGACCAGAAGTAAAATCTAAAGCAGTGATCCCCAACCCGAAACATGTTGCTCACCGCCCCCTTGGATGTTGCTCCCTATGGCCTCAAAGCAGATGCTTATTTTTGAATTCCAGTCTTGGAGGCATAAAAACCAGGTGTACTGCCAAACAGAGCCTCCAGTTGGCTGCCAGTCCACATAGGGGCTACAAAATAACCAATCACAGCCCTTATTTGGCATTCCTAGTGACTTTATTCATGCTTGTGTTGCTCCCCAAATTTTTTTTTCATTTGAACGTGGTTCATGGGTAAAAAATCTTGGGGACCCCTGGTTTAAAGTATATAAAATCAAGGTGCACCTTTTCCAAAGAGCCTTCTAGTCGGTTGCTATACCAGTTACATTCGGGAATAAATAATATGTGCCTAGGCTATTTTTTTGCACATATTGATACCACAATAACATTCACTACTTGTGTTTTACATGTACATTTCAGGGGCTGATTTACTAGCATGCTGAATTGCCCCAGTGAAATCAACCACCAGTTTGTTTTGAAAAGCATACCACAAGTTAAAAGTAGAAGCATACTCTAATTCATTGCTTTGGTAGATGGGACCAGGACAAATTAGCACCACTGTTAGTAAATCAACTCTTTGTTCTTTTGTCTTTATAGAAAATGCTTTGTTTACATTTTTGTGTTATAATTTGGGTAATTTGCTATTTCATGCATGTTCCTCTGATCATTCCTAACAAGGAAGATTTGTAAAATGTCAGATCATACAAACCGTAGTACGTAGTTAATTTGTGGTTTAATTAACTAGTGTGGGTTGTTAAAAATAGTAAGTGAGTGAAATCAGCGAGTGCTTTAAATGCAAAACCAGTAAATATTTGTTTGCTATAAGAAGAAAGGATATTCACTATAGGTGGGCAGAATGAATAAACAAATTGTGTTTTCTTGCCTTTTAAATGATCTTGTGGTTTTGTACCTTAATGTTAATAGCACACTGGGTGCTGCCTATGGTTTTGTTGTCCTAGTGATTTCAGTGTGCTTAGCAGGGCTAGTGATGTGGTACCAAATGCCTTGCCTTATGGCATTGCTCTAAAAATAAATTCCTTCTTCTCTCATGTAATTCTTCTGTTTTTTTCCTTAAGATTTCATGGTCCCCACCATTAGCAAATATAAGCTGCCAAACACACCTGTCAGCTTTACAAGACAGATAATTGCAGTTTTGATTTACAGTGTAAATATGTGAAGGGAGGGTACTGGTGTGAACTATATAACTAGAGAGTACAAGTAGTGCTCTCCTACTAGTGCATTACACGTTGCTTAGTAGCACCCTGCAGAGTCCCCTATCCCCGAACACCCTGTCCCTGACATTCCTCACTTGTTAAAACCTCAAACTTTCAAACAAGTTTAAAGTGGCATCTAATTAAGGTGACCATACACGGAGAGATCCACTCATTTGGCGAAGTTGCCAAACGAGCAGATCTCTCTCTGATATGCCCACCTTGAGGTGGGCAATATCGGGCTGATCCGATCGTGGGCCCTAGGATCCTAATGAATGGGAACGGGTGGTCGGATCGCGGGACCGCATTAATGAATAGATGCGGCCGAATGGATTTTTAGTCTCATCCGAAAGAGATCTGGCCGACTTTCAGCCAGATCTCGATCGGGGAAGCCCGTCGGGGGGGCCCCATACACGGCCAATAAACTGCCGAATCTGTCTGTCGGCAGCTTTTATCGGCCCGTGTATGGCCACCATTAGAGTTGTATATAATGAATGCCTCTTACACTCTGGCCCTCTGCAGATCTGAGCTTTTATTGACAGTGCTTCTAATTTGTGCCCCATATTTTCACTTTAATGGCAAGCTCTTTGGGAAAGAAATCTCTTCATTGTCTTTTGTATTTATTTACTCTGTACTGTGGTTGTTTGTGTATCCCTGTGTACGGCGTAATTATAATTCTTAAAATCGTTTCTTGTATATACATACAGTATAGTCACTATAGACATAAGTGGTAAAAACATTGCATTGTTTTTGTACCATGGCTCCAGTCTCCAATCACTACTTCAGAGAGAACCCATTTTGCACTGACAGACAGAGTGATGTAGTTACGATGCTACAATTGCTTGCCAGAATAATTATGGGTGATTGAAAGAGTTTTCTGGCTGAACTGGGTATGGAGGGTTAATTCACTATTGGCTTCTGCAGTTCAACCCCAACAAGAGCCCGACAGAGGGCCAAATATTGATTACATATAAACTGGTATAAGCAACTGAGGATTTGGCAAGATTCTTTTTTTTGCAGAACCTATATTTCTCTCTTTCTTAACACTCTGACTTGAATAATGATTCAGGTTGCTCTGATATACTGTAATGCATTTCAAGAACAGATGAAAATGGCCTTGTATGTTACCCGTTTCAGATTTATAAGTACAAAGTCAGCAAGACCTAACAGGTCAACATCGTCATCCTAGATCATTAATTTACCCAAAAGCAGGATTTGAATTAAAGACCTTATTCCCTTTCCCTTTTTGCCACAAGAATGATGGGAATCTGCTTGTGATATGATTACACCTCAAAGCACCAGTTAAGAACCCAACTGTGCCTTTCAACTTGGCATCACTAAATTCTGTTTGCTTTACAAATTTATTGTACGGCATTATAAGGATTGGCTTCATGGGTCATCAAGGGGTGTGGTATTGCTGTATGGGGCCCAAGTGACTCACAAAAGCATGTTTGCCAAGACTGGATATAGTGCCTACATCAGCACGTGACCAAACTAGTTAGCCTGGCACCTCACAGCTCAGCTCAGAGTGTAGCTGGATTTTCCATTTGTTTTCCAGTATGGTCACTACTCACTCAGCTTTAGCAATGTATAGTGTAGGGCCCTTACACTACATTGGGTTCTGTGTAAAAGTATATTCGTCCCTGTACTGTATGTCGTATTGAAGTTTTTTCCCATGGACTACAATAGAGTTTCCATGTGATAAACAGTTTTTTTCTCAATAAATTGTATTTGGCTGTACTGGAAAATCTGGAATTAGTAGATAAGCTTTTCTCATAATATAATTATATCTATATAACACTAGTGTTTTTGGTGGAAGGTTATCACAAATGTGCCACATCCATTGGCCAAAATCCATCCCATGTAACATTAGCCTAAATTGTGGAGTAAAAGGGTTTTCCTGGTATCCATGGATAAATATTTGAAGTGTTGAAGCCTTGATTCTTTTTGTCTTTTCTGATGTTTTTTTTTCCATTTCATTCCTCACAGTAGGACTAGTCCTATGTCCAGATGGAACTTCTTACTGTTTATTTTTATTCTTTATGTTTTGTTAGTTCACACTAGTTAAACATTGGCCTTTTAACCAAATGGAATTGTAGTCCTGCCCTTTCTGACTATTCTGTACTCTCTTTACTATTGAAACAGTGTTGCCCTTCTCCAGCCACAACTCAGGGACTCCCCATAGAGAAGAATGGTGTTTCACTGCTTAGAGCAGTTTGGCCCAGGGGTCAAGTTTGATGTGTCAGTTCAATATAACTTTCAGGGAAATGTTCAGGATCCACCAGTTCAATAAATCAGTCTCTCTCTGTTTCTCACAGTGCTTCACAAACCTCCTTCGCAGGTACGATCATCACAAACCGTGCAAGGCATTATGGGAATTGGAGTCATGACTGACAGAGAGCTACCAACTGAAACATTGTTTTGAATTATACATTTACAAATTAGAGTGTAATTAGTGTAATTAGGTAATCAGGATTGCTCAGCATCATAGGTGTTCTTCTAACTATATATGGAAGTGCAAAGAGTGTGTTTGGATGTCCCTATTGGTTCATAGGCCAGTGTTCATAAATTACCTTTACAGTCGGAACCAACAGGGCAGTGAATTGTAAAAAAACAGGGCAGTGAATTGCAAAAAACAGTTACCTGAATATATTGCATTCAATAGCAAATGATGAATGTATGCATGTCCTTTCACAAAAAAAATATCTTTGAGCATAACAAGCCTCTCTTTATACGAGACAGTTTTTAGCATTGGCTCAAGTTTTCAGCTGAGTAACTATGTTATGGCCACTTCTCAAAGTTCTTTCACTAATTTAAACTCATCCCAGAGAATAGAGGCTGTTGTATTCTTCTAGCTTTAATGCACTGGTCATTTAAGTTTAAATACAGGTATGGTATCTATTATCTAGAATGCTCAGGCCCTGTAATTAAGAGCACAATTAAATAAGACTACCTAAAAAACATTTATAGGAGACCTGTCACCCTAAGAAATAAGTCCTATTCATTGTTTTGGAACACACAATCATAGCAAGCAGACACCATTGTGTGGAAGCTGTCATAAAGGCAGCCTTTTCATCATCCCAAAATTTTGTGTCAGAAGTGAGTGTCAAAGAAACCCCTAATCGGGTGAATAGTGCACAAATCAATACACATTGTATGAAGGGGGCTACAAAGCATCCACAGTACTGTGCTGCAAAACTTTTATTCCAAAATACACGACACGTTTCGAGTCAGCAAGGACCCCACAGTACTGCGGATGCTTTGTGGCCTCCTTCATACAACGTGTATTGATGAATCTTTTGGTCTTTACGGTGTGACCCAATTAAGAAGGTGAGCCCATTTAATAAAAGTTAAGGGAATCGCTGGGAAAATTGCATAGGATTGAATAGTGCACAAATGTATTCGTATGCCATAAGCTCTGAAAATGTTAGCTAAACCATGCACCTAATTCACAATTGGCATATGCAATAGTGTTCATTTTGTTGCATTGTACACAACTTTGCAGACAGCCTCAATTACGCTGAACAATTGCTTCTTTGTGGGAGAGAAAAACATGGTGATTTGTGTAAGACTTTGTGGACTTTGTGCACTGAGCTGTAGTCATTTGCCTCTTATTAGTTTCGTTGATGTTTGAAATGGAAAAACCTTTGGCTATAATATAAACAACAACATTCAAATTCAAACATTTGTTTATGCATTTTGTAGGAAGTCATGAGAAATGGTATTGCAAGCCACCGATCTAGGCCCATAGGAAATATTATTTCTGGTCCCAATACACCGTACAATTAATGCAGGATCCCCCCATAAGATTAAACCTGAAATGCACTCAATGTGCAGGATTCACATACTATGTACAATTACATAAGAGCACACAGTTAGAGTGAATGCTGTACTGTAGATTAGGAAGGCACTAAAACCAGGATTAGGCCCAATCCTAGCACTTTTTGATTCAAATTCTGCTGTTGTTCAGATAAACTGATTTTGTCCTTTTAGAGAACAAGGAAAGTCCCCAAAACTATACATTTATATACAATAGTCCTACGACTATTCAGTGAAACCCAAAACATAATTCATTTAGCTGTACCAACCTTTGAAAGTAGAGCTTTACGGTTTTGAACCTGTCCAGCAACTTGGATCCAGTCATACCACTCTGCTTCCCAGCACTGTATATACTGTTCATAAGTCTCATCACATATATCATCACTAGAAGGAAGACCCTGAAAATTTGTGTTATGTATCAGTGAGTAACAGTTTTAAGTTTTATGCGGGCCCAAGTGGTGGAGCGAAATCAGCCGTAGTAAAGCCTTCTTACTTTGTGAAAATGAAAGCTTTCTGATTTGGCTATAGGGGCGTTTTAAATAAAAAGATGTTGCTTGCAAAGTATTTACTTATTTAAAGCACCTATTCAGATGGGAAAAAGCAATTTAAGGGGTTTCCTTGTCTTAAAGCTCTGGACACCTGAATGTAAAAACTTGAGATGTTCACTGGAACTAGGTTGGGTTTTATTAGCACCCCTGTGTGGCCAGGGTGGATGCGGATGTGGCTGGAGATTTTATCCTAAAATTTCTGAATGAATGGCATGACCTTCTAGGCCAAAACAACTCCCATATGGTATAATATACATTTTTTTCTGAAAATTAATAATTGTCAGGTTATAAAAGTGTGTGTGTGAGCAAGGCCATCACTATTAAAGCAATTTTCTGATATATATTCTTGTTACCGTTCCCATATTACTACTAATAATGTGCTGTTTGTTTTATAGAGACGGCGGGTCCCATTTCAGCTAAAGACATTGCTGATCTGTTGATGAAGGAACTTGCTTTTCTCTCAGGTAAGTAGGTTGTGGCACTCTGTGTCATAGTGTCATCATGTAATTAAATCCTCAGTATGAACTTGTAAACTGCTTGGCAAAGTGATACCCAGTGTTTTATACCTGAGTCTCCTGCGCCATGTAAAAGTACTTAATAAAACATTATGGTTGTGTAGCAGCATCTAAGGTTTCTGGGTTGGGATAATGATGCCAAATACAATTTATTCAAACCAGGAATGAATGAAAGTTATCTCCATCACATAGCCAGAATGTGAAAGGTACAAGATACAGTATTTGTAGCATAGCAAAATATAACGTTACATTGGAATCGTTTTTTTAGAAAAAAAGAATATGATGTGCGGATGTATGTTTAAAATGTCAGCAAAATATACTTTTATTTTCGTGCTATGTGTCTTCTTTTTCTTCTGTACATGTTTTCCTTCAATTTGCACCTAGGCAATTTCTCCTGGTGTAAGTGTTTGTTAGATGAGAACTAAAGCTTTGGCTCCACTGCTCTCAGCCTACATATTTTCTTCAGGCTGAGAGAATTGGATCTACTCCATGCCCCATCTCCATTGATTTGAATAAGGTCCCCTTGCATCCAGCCAAATGAAAAAATATGCATACTGGGAGCAGCGGATTGCTCCATCTGCCCTTGGCCTATGGCACTTGTGCCCCAGGGGTCTATAAATGAACCCTATGATTGAATTAGCATTGTTAATATATAAAATGGCATAACTATGGTCAGGGCTGCCATAAGAATTCTTAGGGAAACCCCTGGAACACAAGCATGTGGATGCAGAATGCCCTTTTTATGCTCTACAGAATTTTTCCCAATTAAGACCTTAGTTACGAACATCGGTTCATTAATGCGTGCCTCAGCAAACAACCTCGTCAAACTTTACTGTGTTATGATTGGATCTCAAGTAATGTGCTCTGATTAAAATTCTGGTCTATCCGTTCAATACAGAAGTGTTCAGCCCAATAATTAATCATCCAGATAAGCTTAACGCTTATGAAGTCACCCTTTATAAACTCTAGCTAGAAGCTCCAAAACTAGGCCACACCGACGACTAAGTGAAAATAATGTACAGATGCTCAAAACACACTCTTCATGTATCTAGTCACAAAGCATACTGAAAAGTAGTGTCTTCTACATATCTTTCTGTGGAATAAAAGTGAACCCCCAAATGGGTCATTGTTGAACAAATATTAGTTTTTAATGAAAAAATATATCTGTGCCTATTTGATAGGCTTGATAAAGGGCCCAGTGATGCCTGAAACTTGTCTTGTTTGTATCTACAAGTGGAGCCATACCCATTAAAGCACTTTAGAACCACTAACTACAATGTTGTGGTGTGGGTGGTTGGGTGTACTCACTGTTTTTAGCACCCAACCCACAAAAGGGTTTTTCTCACAGGTTAAGCACTCCATGCTAGAGTGGTACTGTTGTTTTAGCACAATCTGTATGTATCATGATTAACATTTTAACTGGTGCATCTACTGTTTTAAGGTGGTCGGGCAAAAGACAATGGCTGGATCATCACATTTCCAGAAAATGCCACATTCAATGAATTCCCAGAAAGTGTTCTCCAGAAAGTATTAACGTACCTAACCTCTATTCCAAGGTACTGTAATAGTCCTTATGTACTCTTATCATGTAAATTAAATAGGATTCAGTCTTTATGCAAGTCACATGAAAGCCTTTTCTGTAAGAGCTAATGCTTTGATTGCCTTTTCTGCTAAATTGCTGCAGTGCCTAAAGTTAACAGTAGGCATAGACTATTCTGCATGTCCTGTTTTTATTAGAAGTAGATTCAGTTATTGAATAAATATCTCTAACTAATATATCTCACATCTCCAAGCAAGAGTTGGGGGTCCCAGTCTAAAAACCAGTTTGGGAGCATTATAAGGTTAGTGTTTTTACCGTTCTAGATGCACCAGCAGCAAGCACAGCCAGACAGATTGAGCTGTTACTTTTGTCTGCATATGCCATGGCTTGAAACCTTGAGCATTTCTTTTATATACTGTAACTTAATTAAAAATCCTAAAAACACGGGACAGGAATACACATGCAATATTTTTATCATCATCAATTTATTTATATAGTGTCAGCATATTACAGTAATAACAAACAACAACATAAACAGGCATCAGTGTGTGAAACAATATCATTATAGGTCCCTGCTCGTGAGAATTTAGAGAAGGGTCCCCAACCTTTCTTAACTGTGAGCCACATTGAGATGTAAAATAAGTTAGAGAGCAACACAAGCATGCAAAAAGTTCTCGAGGGATAGTAGTACTCCTTGATTTTATGCAATCACAATTTGCCTTCATGCCCGGCATTCAAAAAAAAAAAAGCACCTGTATTGAGGCCACCAGGAGCAACGTCCAATGAGTTGGTGACCAACAATTTCACGGTCCACTGGTTGGGAGAATTACTGACTTAGAGCATAATGTTTTGAGGAAAGAACTAAAGTTTTAAAAAATTGAGACTTTGTTCCAGGGCCAGGTGTTGAGAAATGATGTTGTAGAGAAACCTTGTATGTGGAAATGAAACCAGAGGATAGGAGGAGATGAGAGGCGAAGGTCAGAAGCAGAATATAGTGTGCATGAAGGAGTGATATATATATACTCCCATATATAAAAAATATAAGTTTTTATTTCTGTTGCAATGAATGCAACAGAAATAAAAACTTATATTTTTTATATATGGGAGTGCTGGTTCTTCAGAGAATATAAATACATATACTTTAACCGTGCACCCCAGCTGGAGAAGCTATACCAGAGTGCATTGGAGTGCGGATACTCATTGCAACGTGGTATATATATATATATATATATATATATATATATATATATATATATATATATACTGTATATATATATATATTCAGGACTGCCATCAGAAATCGCAGGGCCCCATACGACAAAATTTCCTGGGCCCCCTGGGCTGCACCCACCGCAAGTCCCACCTACAGGTCTGCCCTCCCCACCCCACAGGTCCACCCCCCACCACACAGTAAAAAAACAAAAAAGCATATTGGTGGCTAGGGTTCCCACATGTTAATAAAAAATAAAAAGATATTGGTGGTCAGGGCCCCCCATAAAAAAATCCTTTGTGGCCGGGGCCACCCCATTAAAAATATTGGTGGCTAGTACCCCACATGAGAAAAAAAATTGGTGGCCAAAATTGGTGGCCGGGCCCCCCCGCACATTATGAGAAAATTGGTAGCCAGGGACCCTTAAACGTCCATGCCTTCCCGAAGTCAGCAGCTCTCAGAAAGATGGGGGCCCGGCTAATCAAGTGTGGCGTGACCGGGCCCCCCTTACCCTCGGGGCCCCCTACAACTCTCCCCCCTGTCCCCCCCGATGGCTGCCCTGTATATATATATATATATATATATATATATATATATATATAGGGAGCACCCCCAAGTGAATGTATTTACTTACCTGAAACCCCGGTGCTCCTGTCAGTAGAAAACTGCACCGGCCCGGGGTTATACCAGTGAGCACCACAGAGCGATCCTCTTCCGGCTTCTTCTTGTAGGTAATAAACTTGGCTGTAGCAAACAATGGGGCTCATTCTTACACTTTATAGTGTACAGTGCTCAAACAGGATATTATTGTATTAGAGAGGGTACAGAGAAGGGCAACTAAGCTGGTGAAAGGTATGGGAAATCTTAGCTATGAGGAAAGACTGGCCAAGTCAGAGTTGTTTACGCTGGATAAGAGGTGATTAAGGGGTGATATGATAACTATGTATAAATATATGAGGGGATCATATAATAAGCTCTCTAATGCTTTATTTAGCAGTAGGTCTTTCCAGCTGACATGAGGTCACCCATTCTGATTAGAAGAAAAGAGGTTCCGCCTAAATATTCCAAAATGAGTTTTTTACAGTGAGAGCTGTTATGTTGTGGAATTCTCTCCCTGAATCAGTCATACAGGCTGATACATTAGATAGCTTTAAGAAGGGGTTGGATGGCTTGTTAGCAAATGAGGGAATACAGGATTATGGAAGATAGCTCATAGTACAAGTTGATCCAGGTTTGGTTAGATTGTCATTTTGGAGTCAGGAAGGAATTTTTCTCCTTTTGAGGCAAATTGGAGAGGCTTCAGATGAGGTTTTTTGCCTTCCTCTGGATCAACTGGCAGTTAGGCAGGTTAAAATAGAGTTCAAAGGTTGAACTTAATGGACGTGTGTCTTTTTTCAACCTAATTTACTATGTTACTATGTTACAAATTGTGAATGAAATCTGAGGGAATGGGGAAGATAAACAGTATGGTAAATAGACTTTTACTGTCGTTTTCAAAAAAGTCTTAATATCAATCTGTTTTTTTTCTTCCAGTAAACAAGAATCAGATGTTAAATTTATTGTAATATTGGACAGAAGAATGGATACATGGACGTCTGTAAAATTAACCCTCCAAAAATTGTCTGTAAGTTTTTCACAAGTTCTGTAAAAGTGAATATGGTGACCCATGGGAGCATTTTGAAAATTTGGGCTTGGACTCCCCTCGTGGGGCATTACTAGGCTCATAACTTTTCCATGCAGTGGAGCCCATGACATCCAATAGACACAGCCATTTCCATCCTCTCAGCAGAGAACAGCGCTGATGCAAGGCAAGTATGCCAGATAGAGCCCCACTAAAAACATTATGATACAGTTAAGGGCGTCCCGATACCATTTTCCTCTGTCCCCAGTAGTGGCTTATGTGTAGGTCTTGAGTACCAACCAAGCCCGGGCCTATGGTGGCAGGATTTTAGGGGGCAGCATGCTGCTTAACCACACCCACATTGGTCTAGAGGAGGCGCAGGAGATACGACAGTTCTTTAAAATTTCCTGAACGTCAATCCCCATTACTCTAGTCTCGATGATGAAAATTAGAGGGAGGGGGCGACGAACGACAACGGGCCTAGGGGCGCCTGCTATGTAAATCTGGCCCTGGTACAAATAGACCATTGCGCTTCATGCGGAATAGCCAAATGTCAGCATAATACTAAACAGCTAAAACATTAACCCAGTAAACTTTTGGCATATTTTACTGAAATCAGGCAAAATATTTTCTTTTATATGATACATTCCCTAGTAGTAATAAATGGCAAATAACTTTCTACATATTTTCCCAGGCAGGTCAGTATTTCTATGCATTTCTATGATGCCATCTTTGTGTACATATTACTAACAGCGGATGATAGCAAAATACCAACTTTCAACATTGTCTAGGACAGTCAAGCCAAGCTAACTTAAAAGGGCCAGGTTTTATTTACTGTATATGAGGCTGGATATTGGGTAGATCTGGGTTCAGTCAGATGAGTTGGGGCATGGTCTAAAACATTTTACATTTTGTTTGTATTTATTTATAACTTTATTTTCATTTAACAAAGTTAGCAAGGTTGCATATTACTCCAAAGGGGCCAATAGCACAATGCAGGGAATCAGGTATATCTTTCCTGACTTGCCAGAAATGCAGTACTATGGACTATTAATATTGCACTATATGTGACTCTGATAAAATGCAATTGGCTGTATACCATGTACCTTTATACTCTCTACATCTGTCATGTAAAATGTTTAACCCAAATGTTTGATCTATAAATAATATTTATATCAAACACAATAGATACTTCTAGATCTTAAAGGATACAATGCAAAACCCACATGTTTACCAACCCACGTTTATATATTACAGTGCACAGTACATCTTGATAATTTCCTACCACACCAGTTTTCTGTGAATATATATATATATATATATATATATATATATATATATATACATACATACAGTACAGTACATACCATGTATCTCTATTTCCCTGGGAGGGCTGCCATCATGAAACTTGGGGTCACATACTCCTAACGTAGCTGGGCCTTCTCTGTCATAGGGCCCCAATTATCAGCCCATTGGTCACCTAGACCCCTGAACAGAGAGTCCTGCAAACAACTAGACTTGGTCTCCATATGCACAACTACGCATTATGACACTCAGGGACAACGCCTTATTATTAAAATAAAATTATGCCAATAATTCAAACCTTGACTACCACAGGCTACACCCTCTCTTGGGGCCAGGGCCGCCATTAGAAATCACGGGGCGCCCAAGCCCCACCCCAGATCCCGCCCACTCCACATCACAGTTAAAAGACCACACAGACATCAGCGCTAAAAAATTAACCCCCCACACACGTTATAAAAAGCTATTAATGGGCAGGGCCCCCTTATAAGTTAAAAAAAATAAAAAAAAAAAAAAACATTGGTGCTAGGGCCCCCCTTACAAGTTACCCCAAAAAATATTTTTTAAAAAAACATTGGCGCCAGGGCCCCCCTTACAAATTAAAAAAATTGGGGCCCCAAAAAATATTTTTTATACAAACATTGGTGGCAGGGGCTATAGAATATTAAAATAATACACTGGTGGCCAGGGGATTAAAAAAAAAAATACAAATTTGTGTTCAGTAGAATTGAACTCGTTGCTTCAGGACTTCAACTTCGCCTCCTTTCGTGACTTTGGGTCTTTTAGTCGCTTCAGGACTTCAATTTCGGCTGTTTGTTACTTCACGTCTTTTTGGCGCTTCAGGACTTCAATTTCGTCTGTTTTCGTAACTTCGGATCTTTTCGTCGCTTCAGGACTTCCATTTTGGCTGTTTGTATCACTTCGGGTCTTTTTGTTGCTTCAAGACTTCAATTTCAGCTGTTTTGTCACTTCGGGTCTTTTTGTTGCTTCAAGACTTCAATTTCGGATGTTTTCCTGACTTTGGGTCTTTCCGCCGCTTCGGGAGTTCGGCTGTTTTCGTGGCTTAGGATCCTTCGGCTGTTCGGCTTTTCGGCACTTCACCGCATTTCAACTGTTCGGGACTTCGAAAATGGCCGCAGGCTTCGGCGCTCGCAAGGGGGGCCTGGCTCTTTCAAAACTGCAGCACTGCTGGGCCCCCCTTCATGCCCGGGCCCAGGACACTTGTCCCCCCCTGATGGCAGCCCTGCTTGGGGCCCCCTCTGCTACAGGGTCACTGACTGTAGTATTAACTGTATCCCCTGTTGGCAGCCCTGACCATGGGACAGTCCTGAACCACACACACTAGGCTGAGTCTATTGGGTGGAGGGTGGGGGTTTTGACAGATCTGGTGCATGCCTGGCATATCTGAGGCAGATGACTGTTGCTTAACAAAGAAGACATTTTGTGAGGCTGAGGTTGACACAATATATTTTATTGAAATTCAGTTGGTAAAATACATTTTTTTAAAACACATGATATTTTCTCTGCTCATAGCTTAGGGCTCTTTTAACTCCAAAATCAAATTCCTAAAAATATATATGAACAGATAAAGCCTAACTTCTGCAGGACAGCAGTCAGGTTTTGAAACTAGGACTAGGCAGAAGAGGCACTTGCCTAGGGCACAATAGGGGGTGGTTGTGAGCTGGGTGCTAGAAATGTTCCTCTCCTCTGTGCCTACATCTCATCTGGAACCTGGTTGAAGGGAAGAGTCCAGCCCTCAAGTCCTATGCACTTCCTTTCATCAGGAGGGTCTCTGAAGGGCTGTGTATAAACAAGCCCCGCCCTCCTCCAGAAGTAGTGTGTCACAGGTTTATAGATAAGTAAGTGTTAATTATACAGGAGTTCAGCTGGAAAGTGTAAATACTTCCATTTTCACTGTTTGCCCTGTTTTGTACAATAAATAAGAGAAAACATAGATGTTCCTTTAAGAAAACAATGGACAAAGGGTGTTTTTAGAATATATATTACCCATGCGGAACAAATACTTCCTTCACTCACTATATGAGATAATCAAAACGAGTCAATAATCCCAACACGCAGGAAGTCGGTGGCAGAATGAGAGTTCCCAGAGTTCTTTTTCAGCATTGTATGGAGGAACAGAGCACAGAGGTGTATGTGTCTCAAGCATCATTATGGCCACATGTGGGTAAAAGTAATTAGGATTTAGAATGTTGATATTGACTTTATTTTAACAAAACAAAGCTTATTGATGCCTTTTATTTGAATGGATATTACATTGCCAATGACATGGCAGACACTCCGTATGTGTGTGTAGCCTGGATCATTTTCTAGACATGAATTGGATTATATAATAAAATACAGTTTTCCCATCGCAATAACCCATAGCAACCAATCAATCAGCAGGTATCATCTATTGATCACTGGTCACATCTTAATGGTTGCTATGGATTACTGCACCTGGGCAAACTTTAGTGGCTTTCATTACACACCTAGGAAAAAAAGGGTATGAAAATGTTTACTACAATTTTACAGCTAAACTGTGTGGCACTTTGGAATGAACAGTGTGGCTTCAGAATGGCACATTCCATTTCTTTTTTACAGGTGCATGTAAAAGGTAACTCTTTCTCTTATGCTGCAGTTTTTAGATGCAACTTGCTGCATTTTCTTGTGCTCAACAGACAATGGAATTTGCAAAATATGTGTTTTTCCATACTCAGCATGCATTTGTAAACGCATAAACAAACGCCTGTGTGCTAGAGGCCTAAGAGGGCTGCCCAAGGGTACTTAAATATACAGGTACAGGAGCCCATACACAAAAAGCTGCTGAACAAAAGGTTCCATTTAGCAGTTGAATCCATAAAAACTAGTAGATTTGTATGAAATACAATAGATTGTATGAAATATGATAGATAGCTATAGTGATAGATGATGGATAAATAGATATAGCCAGGCCCAGAAAGGCTCGGGCCTAGGGCGGCACGATTTTAGAGGCGGCATGCCACCCAGCCGCAATCCAAGGGAGCACTGGGAACGTATACTCCTGTATGCATCATCCCCAGAGCTACAACGCATACGCACGTTTGCGCGCAGGGGCAGTGCGAGCGCGGGTACCGGCAGTAGGACTGAGTGGCCTTGGGGTGCCGCAGCCCGAAATCCAGGCCTGGATATAGCAATAGATAGATGATAGATATATATATAAATAAATAAATAGATATAAATAGATTGATAGACAGATAGGTATAGTGATAGATATAGTGATAGATAGATAGATAGATAGATAGATAGATAGATAGATAGATAGATAGATAGATAGATAGATAGATATAGTGATAGATAGATAGATAGATAGACATATATAACAATAGATATAATTATAGATAGATATAGCGATACATAGATTGATAGACAGATATTGTGATAGATAGACAGATAGATATAGCGATAGATATAATGATAGATAGATAGATAAATAGTTTGATAGACTGATATAGTGATAGCTAGCTATAGAGATAGATATAAGAATTTACCGATAGATAGACATACAGACAGATATAGCAATAGACATAATGATAGATAGAGATAGCGATAAATAGATAGATATAGCAATAGATATAATGATAGCTAGATAGACATAAAGACAGATATATCGTTAGGTATAATGATAGATACATAGATAGAGATAGCAATAAATAGATAGATATAGTGATTGATAGATAGACAGATATAGCGATAGATATAAATAAATAAATAGACAGATAGATATAGTGATAGATAGATAAATAGATAGATAGATAGATAGATATAGGGATTGATAGATAGATACAACAATAGATAGATAGATAGATAGATAGATAGATAGATAGATAGATAGATAGATAGATAGATAGATAGATAGAACAATAGATAGATGTGTAGATAGATATAAATAGATAGATAAACAGATAAGTATAGTGATAGATAGATAGATAGATAGACAGACAGACAGACAGACAGACAGATAGATAGATAGATAGATAGATAGACAGATAGAGCAATAAATATAACAATAGATAGAGCAATAAATAGATAGATAGCTATAGTGATAGACAGATAGATATAGTGATAGATAGATAGACAGACAGACAGACAGCCAGACAGAAAGACAGACAGACAGACAGACAGACAGACAGACAGATAGATAGATAGATACAGATATAGCAATAGATAGATAATATTAAATAGTTAGATAGACAGATAGGTATAGTGATAGATATAGATAGATAGACAGATATATCGATAAATAGATAGATATAGCGATAAATAGATAGACCGACAGATGTGGCGATAGATATAATGATAGATAGATAGATAGATAGATATAGAGATAAATAGATAGACAGATATCTATAGGGATAGATAGATAGACAGACAGACATACAGACAGATAGATATAGTGATTGATGGATAGACAGATATAGCAATAGATATAAATAAATAAATAAATAGGCAGATAGATATAGTGATTGATAGATAGATATAGCAATAAATTGATAGACAGATGATAGATAGATAGATAGATAGATAGATAGATAGATAGATAGATAGATATGGTGATAGATAGATGATAGATAGATATAGATATAACAATAGATGTGTAGATATATAAAAATAGATATAAATAGATAGACAGATAGGTATAGTGATAGATAGGTAGATAGATAGACAGACAGATATTGCAATAAATATACTATAGATAGAGCAATAAATAGATAGATAGATATAGTGATAGACAGATAGATATAATGATAGATAGATGATAGGTAGATAGATGACAGATAGCTGTAGTGATAGATAGATATTTACAGACAGATATAGCAATAGATAGATGGATAGATAATATTAAATAAATAGATATAAATAGATAGATAGACAGATAGGTATAGTGATAGATTTAGTGATAGATAGATAGAAAGATAGATAAATAGATAGACAGATAGATATAGTCATAGATATAAAGACTGATATATTGATAAATAGATAGATATAGCGATAAATAGATAGACGGACAGATATAGAGATAGATATAATGATAGATATAGAGATATATAGATAAACAGATAGCTATAGGGATAGATAGATTGATAAATAGATAGAGAGATAGATTTATTATTATTATTATTATTATTATTGCTATATGCTCAAACACGCTACTTTAAAGTATTGGTGTATTACTTGAAAAATGACTTTGTTTAACTAAAAAAACATAAACTGTTTGTGGGAGTTTAATAAAAAAAAAATGCCCTTTTTGTAATTGCTGGATTGTGAAAGATTTTGCCCCTGTGGTAGGGTAGGGGTTAAACATGAGCTCCTGTCCATGAGGGTTATTTGAGAGGCAGGTGTATATATTTGGTGTGTGTTGCCCAGTGCTGCTCGTGTGTGTGGTTATGTAAGCCAGTGAATGTGTGTCTGCTGTAGATTAACATGAAGCTGGCGAATCAATGCAAGGCTCGTTGGCGGAGCAATTTGGTCCTGCACTAGTTCCTTTTCGCAGTGCTGTGGTTATGGAAGCAGATGCAGCAGCCAGCCTTCCACCGTCCTCCCTTCAGTTTATCATTTTAAGCTTCCAGCAGCCAGCAGACCCCATATCACCAATGCTTTCCTGACAATAAAGAGAAGGAGATCATTACTTCTGCTTGCACCCGAGATGGCCGAGGCAAATTTCCCAAGAGGCTCAATGAGGTTCCGAAGGAATGCGGTAAGGTCTCTCTGTCTGCAGTCTTCCCAACACATCCCAAGTTCAAATGCTCCGATACTGCAGCAGGGAAGCACGTTCAGCCTCTGGCACAGACTGCTGAGTAGCAATGTACAGGACACATAATGCAGATTCCATTCTGCAGGAAAACAGCCAAGTTTGTCCTGTCATATACGCAAGCAGCCAGTTCCGCATGGAGCCTTGTGAGAGCTCAGATACCTGCAGTAACGTCTGTGTGAACGCTGCTCTTCTTGCCTGCTGCCGTGCTTCATTTCCAACAAGCAGCTGGTCTTACAAAGCTTCATTCACTTCTATTCTTGGCTCATGCTATTCATTTATACATCTTTAGTTAATTAAAATGTCTTTAACGGGCCTTTGACATCAATTCTTCCGAGTGCAGTGATAATATGCAAGTTCAAGTGGCTTCTTTAAGTAAAAAGGATATTCATTGTAAAAAGTGCTCTGTATTTCATTGATCTGTACAGGATTATCCTGTTTGAATAGTTTCACAGTAATACAATGGCAATGCTGGAACTGCCATGTAAGAATTGCCACATGATGCTTTCTGCTGATTGTAACTTAATAGGGATAATTTATAGTGAGAAGAATATCATAGAGTGACTGCCAGCCCCAAATGAGACATTTTTCACAAGTGTAATACAGTCGCAGGTATCTAGTGAAGTGGTTAAGCTCTGATATTGTCCTGCACTGATTCTGCACTCACACTGTGCAACTTGTATGGCACCAAGGTTACCGGCAGGTGTTTTATACCATTTTCTCAACTATTTAGTATGCAAGTTAGATGCTACATAAGCAGTGCAATGTACAAAGAGCAAACAAATTGCGGGTTAATAACGACATTAGCATCTCTTTCACTTGGTTATTGGCACAATCCACTAAAGGAATCCTAGAGTTAGTGCCACTTCTAGGATGTTGGCAATTCCATTGTTTTGTTCATGTTTAGGTCATGCACTTTTTTGAAATTCACAGAACAAACTGAAGGGCTCCCGTTTTAAGTTGCAAAGGAGCACGGATTTTTGTATGTGCCTATGTGAATAGTGTCAATCTGCGCACAATTTTGTGTCCATTTTAGCACTTTGTACTTGCACTTGTATTTGGAAATGATCCTGGTGAGGTTTTTTGCTTATGGAAACTGAACAGCAATTGAAAGAATAAAATATTTTCCACCATAGATCATGAGCACCATTTAGTGATTTTACATTGATTCATATTACCATTATCACCCCTATCTATAATACAAACTCTCCTTCACTAAGCAATGTTAAATTATTTCTATTGTAGTATAATATTCCTCTTTGTTTAATGCTGTTTAATTCCTTTACATGAGTTTTAATCAGTCTCTGGTGGTTTCTCTCACATTACAGATGTAGGGGCATATTTATCAAAAACTTCAAAATTCGAGTTCAAAAAGAATTAAGAACGTAGAAATTCAAAAAGACCAACTGAAAGTTTTTTTTTGTGGTCAAATAGGTCAGTTTTCGATCGAATAGGTCCATATTCGTCATAATCATACGAATCGAAGTAATAGTGTCCACCAACTGACTCCAAATAGGTTCTAGGAGGTACCCCATAGGCTAAAACAGCAATTCGGCAGGTTTTAGATGGCGAATGGTCGGTCGAAATAGTACATGATAAATTTCAATATTTGAATTTTTTCATTTTTTTCAAATTCAAATAGAATTTGGACTATTCCCTAGTCGAAGTACACAAAAATATTTTTCATTGGAAAATTCACCTCGACCTTTGATATGCCTCTAAGTTTTCATATATTCAAAAGCCGTGATTTTGATTGCCATGTTTCTGCTAAGCTCTTATGTCTTTCACTTCATAGATAAATCAGGCACAGAGCTGCCCAGATAACAGTGCAATAAATGTACCTGAGTGTTCTTCCCGCTGGGTGACACTTGCTTTGACCCTGAATGTTCTGTCTATACATTTCTTGCAAGAAAAAACAGGTCACAGGAGTATGTGGAAGTGACATTTTACCCACAATTGTACAACCTAATTCAAAATGACATACATTATTTTCAGATATAAATTTAATAACATTTCTGCTGTTCAAATAGCTGTTTTGGATTTTAGTGATTTTATTGCATTTTGCACTTCTTTTTGTCCATGTAAATTTTGTGTACTATATATATCCATTTGGGGGTCTCTGTGCACCACATAGTTTGGTAAATCTATACATATTGGGCATCAAACAGTTCAGTAGACCTCTAGTGTGCTTATTTAGAATGTTTTATGCTGATACATTCGGAGATGTCTGGCATATAATGAGATAAGTTATAAGCTTTGTGATGATTTTCTCCTTGGTAGTGGTATTTTAACCATGGTTGTGATACTGCACTGCAGTGACTGCACTTCCTAAAATTCTACACTTCTTTCCCAAAGTGTATTGTAAGTTGGCCTATGACCTTTTAGTAAGTGTGATTTCTGATTTGGAATATGGGAGGCTCATTTTGACTAAAAAGAGGTTTACTATATTCTAACAAAACAAATACCCAGCTCAGTGGAACATGAACAGTACATAGTTCATAAATCTGGAATTGGTATGTTTATAAAAAATATTCCATATATTCCAAATTGGCAGTAATGTATTTGCAAACCTTTATTAAGTTATTACTTTAGGTAGTAACTTCTACCTTCTACCCTCAATTGAGGGTAAGGAAGTGAAGAGGAGGTACTTTTCTGGGGCTCCTCTCCAATGCCTGCTGTTCTGATCATTAGAGCAAATGGAACAATAGAAAGGTGGCCATGAATGTGTATAGCACGTCATACCATATCTGTCCATTGGGCTCTAGGGCCAAACATTCATATACTGCACAACTTGGGTTGTGTATGGCCACCTTTAAAGTCATAAAAATTTGGTTTTGTTTTGGTAGAATTAAATCATACTCAAGGTGTTCAGCAGTAATTATCTTTATATTTCAGTGATGGTTTATCTTATTGTTTATGATATCAGTAGACAAGTAACCTGCTTTTATCTTTCTAGAGTGATGGAGGAAACCAGAGCTGAATAGTCTTATTTTATCTAAGCAAAGTTTGTTGTTGTGAGCAGGCCTGGATTTGTGGAGAGGTCACCAAAGCCCAGGCCTAGGGCGGCAGGACTTTAAGGGGCTACATTCTGCCCAGCCACACCCACATTGGTTCACAAACACTGGGGATGTACAGGAGATACAATAGTTTTTTAATTTTCCATGCACCAATCCGGTCCTGATGATGAAACTTTGAGGGTGATGAACGACAGTGGGCCTAGGGGCGCCCGCTATGTAAGTCCGGCCCTGGTTGTGAGAGATTGGATCCCTGTGGATGTAATATTCTGTTTTTAATGAAACTTGAGTGGATACAGTTCAGTACAGTTGAACGACAGGGTAGTTTCAAGGCAGGCAACAAATGCAGGAATGGAAGCAGTGTTGTTTGAGTGGGTCTGTGTAAAGTGTGTACAATTTATTTGCCTGAGCTTTGAATCCAGGGGTGGGTACATTACAGTAATCCAGTGAAGAAACACAGATGCAGGGACTGGACCATTGTTGTAATATATAAGATTTTGCGGATTTTCTTGACCATGATTGTAATTTTCACACAAAACTGCAGTTTTCATAAACACTGGCCAATCTATTTAAAAATACTGTATGTCTGGAAGCCAATATAAGGTCCACTTCCATTGTTCCTGTTTGAAGACATTCTGTTTGTACAATCTGTATCTCCGCTAGTACTTCTGGCACATAGAGGGGCTGACTAAAGGAGACTGAATAAGTAAGTAGGATTATCAAGTGTCAGTTATTGGCACTGCCCTTTACTAGGAAAGAGGGTCAAATCCATGTTTTCTGATAATACCTCTTCTACCCTACCATACAGAAATTGAATTCCAAAGAAATAGTTTAGGATAAACTTTTTAACTGTAGAGAGATGACAAGCAAGCAGTCTTTTTCTTGGTAGAATATATGAAAATATATGAACAACATACTATTTGTTAAACTTTATGCTAAAGAAACTTTGCAGCTGCCAGTACTGCTTTAACTGTATATGAAGCAGTTTCCCATGTAAAACTTTCCATAACACCAGTCTGCATGTACTGTATCATAGTACCATACATATTAACCCTTGCACCACTAGCCTAAAGTTTTCCAGATCATGTGAAGAACTGGAAATACTTCTAGAAGATCTAGCTAGAGGGCCAGAGGACCAAGGGCAGGCAGACAGATCCTTGTTGGGCAGACAGAGCCTGTTTATTTTTTTAGGCTGAGAGATGCAGATCCACCATGTGCCCCATCTCGATTTATTTCAACCAATTGCACTTGTGTGCAGTCACATGCAGCAGAGCGGAGATCGGTCTGAAAATGCATGCTTTTGTGTATTTGGGCCAACCTCTGCTCTGCTGCATGTGACTGCTTGCAAGTGGATCTTATTCAAATGAATGAAGATGGGGAACAGAGCAGATCTGCTTCTCTCAGCCTGAGAAAAAGTACGCATTTATGTTTATTAAAATGCTCAGGCCCATAGTGATTAAAACATTTTTTATTTGTTTTATGTATTAAAGGTATTATGGCTGCCATGCAGCTGGGTATTATATTGGGGGCTGGCTGGTCCCACTGACTGGACTCGTAGGGATACTACTCCCCTGATTTATATTGATTTTGTGTGATATTGCAGATGCAAGTTGAATAGGTATTAGATCTATCTTAACAAATCGTTAAGCACCAATCTGAGGTTCTGTCAGTTCTTCTAAGCGCTGAGGAGGATGATTTATAATTGAAAACAACCCCCCCAAACACTTACGTACTTAATTAGCTACTTCAATATGTCAATATTAAGTTTATTCATGAGTAGCCTTAAGGTCCCCATAGACGCAAAGATTTCTCTTGCCGAACGACCGATTTTAGCAAAGTCCGACAAATCCATTAAAATTATCGTGAAGTTAGTGGGATTCGAATAATCGAACATCTTACGATTTTTCGGCCGACATCTGTCAGGAAATTGATCAGCCAGGTTAAAAAATCTTTGTCGGCCACAGTGCAATCTATCTATGTTTGCAGGGCCAAGCAGGCAACTCCCCTTTGTTTTCCTGGCAAATTGGTCTTTTTAGTTGATGGACAATTCGTACAATCGTTCTGAAAGAATCGTGGTCTCGCGATGATGATCAGATCTTTTAAAAATCTCAACATCTATGGCCAGCTTTAGGTTCTCCAAACAGAATCACAAAGCTTTTATTAAATACCGTACATATTCTCAGTTTTGTCTACTGCAGTTGGGTCCAATGCATAAAAATTGCAGTTGTGCAAAATGTGATCAAGTTGCATCTAGTATTTTTAGAGTCGAGTTTGCATGACTTTTGGAACATGAATCCAAACTGGTGTTTGTGCGTAATTCACTGTAAACAAGTCTGATGTACCTGTTAACTCAATCCACTGTGGGAGATCAAGCTACTGCCAGGTATAAGATGGTAGTAGCTGCAGTATTCCACAGCAACAATGGCAGCACAATACATCAGAAGAGGCAAGATGGACACACTGGCGACCATGTGGAAGTGCGAAAGTTGCAGCTTAATTTATGGATTACATTAATATTCCCTCTGAATTGCACCCATTTTAGGGCACTTGCGGATGCATTTGTAAATTACCAATTAGGACTAGTGAAATTATAATAATTTGTTCCTCCACAATGTTTGTTTATGGTATTTACTACATATATTTACTAATAGCCTGATTGTAGCAGTTGCAAGTGAAAGCAAGTTAAAGCTTTTCATTTTTCAGTTTGAAAAATTGTATTATGGGGGAGTAGAGGGTGCAAAAAGGGTTTGGTCTTTGTTTATAGTGGTGAAAAGTATTGCCCCCTGCATAAGGTCTTGTTAAAAGGAATACAGAATTTTAAGTTCCGCCCACAGCTGTTGGACAGAGGGGTGGGGTACCAGTTTTTCCTCCCCGCACTAAACTGGGAGAAGTGTTAGTTGCACCCAGGCTTGTGCCTTATGTTTCTTTTGTCAAATATGTAGTTCTTGGGGATATGACATATGAACTCCCCACACTGTATTTATTTCACTAACACCAGGGAATATGGGAAAAGGAGTGATTGATACACCCTTTTATAGTGATTGTGTTACTCTGTATACCTACCTTCTGAACGAAGGTGTTCCTGGGCTTCCTGCTTATTATAAATATCAGCTAACATACTCTTGCTTGATTGTTGGGGTGTTTGGGTATGTAAGAACCCACTACTGCTCTATATTCTGATAGAATCAAAGATTACACAGTAGCACTTGTTCCATCCAGGCAAACCAACTGCTCACTTGACAGTAATGCTGTGGCATTAGACCCTTCTCAAGGTGCAACAAAATAATAAATTATTCTTCAGGAACTGATGACATTTTACTCTTATGAATATACTAATGTGCCAAGTGACTTTCAAAGGACCACAATGTAATTTTGTGTTTTCCTTTCATGTGCATGTAATGTATTATTACTTGCCTCTAGCTTTTTTTGCTATTATGGCATTTGTTGCTGACATAGCCTGCAATTTCAGTTTTGCACAAGCTTTATTCTTCTAAACTGTCAGTCCACAATCTAAAACCTTATCTTTTCTCATAGCTTGTCTGTAGTGTAATAGTACCCTCAAAAGAAACAAGCAGTTGGAAATGTCAGAAACTTTAGTAAGATGCAACAGGAATATCTTAGAGTATGTTTGTGCTATAACAAGAAGTGTCTGTGCAACTGTCAAGTATTTGGTTTCATTTAACCAAAACATAATCTGGAGAATTTGTTTATACACAATTTGCTAGAGAATCTAATGAGATTTTTATACTGAATTAATGGGTGAAATATGTACCATTTAGCAATTAATGTATTAATAATGCCAATTAATGCCTTGTTTAGTCTATCCAGATTCATCTGACCACTGTTGGGCCATGACTGAGGCATAACATCCAGCTTTAGCCGAACCAAGGGTCATTGGATGTTATTTCTGCTAATTAATACAACATGATATTGCTAATCATGATATATATCAGATCCCAATTCACATGTATATCTGGAAGAATTCCAACAGATTTAATAGTTGTGTAGTTTGTCAAAGGCCTCATTAATAGTCATGTGCTTCTTTTAATTGGCATCAAGTGATACTGACCTAAATCAGGAGTGGCCAAACTTTACATTATGTAAATATTATATTGATTTATGAGCAAGTGTATATTGCTATGTTTAACTGACAACTCGATTATGTAACTTTAATCAATAAACTGTAATAAATATCTGAATGAAAAGAATTAAACAGGAGGGTGATTTAGACAAGCTGTTTGCAGTGTCCTGAGATCTACTAATCATCAGGTCTACTGGTAGATCATCCTCATCTACTTTTTGGGCACCCCTGTTCTAAATCAACCCCAGCCTTGGAATTAGGATATACATCTACCCATAGATTAAACAGCTACATTTCTGATAAAGAACATTCTTTCAGCTCTGCAGTATGTCCGAAGTGGGATTTCCTGTGTTGCTCAAAAGATAGTGGCTGTTCTTTCTAGTCAAAGTTGACACATTGCTGTACAACAGGCAAAGTCCCACCCCCCTGGCAGAGTGGGAAATACAGGTTATTTACTAAAACTCAAATGTATCTTTATTAAACAATGCTCGACCAAACTCCCATCCAAAATGTTGTCTTATTTATCAATAAAATAACTAGAAAAAGGCAGGTCAAGAAAAAACTTGATAAAATCAAGCAAAAGCCCAAAACATAGGATTTTTTTGGATTTGATGCTCAAATCACTACTTTAATGTATTTGAATATACTTTAAAATTGTTTTACTGTGTAACATGAGATTCTTTTTGTTATATTTTGGAGTATCATTTTTAAAATGATTATTCTCCTCTATTCAGCATAATACCATGTGTTCAAAAGTTCACCAAGGAATGAATACCACCAAGTGTGGAGTTTGCTCAGCCATTGCTTATATATTCATATTTTTTATATTACAGCACTCGTTTCCTGGGAATTTGCACTTGGTCTTGGTTCTACGGCCAACAGGCTTTTTTCAGCGCACCTTTACTGATATAGGATTTCGCTTCAGCCAGGAAGATTTTATATTAAAACTACCGGTAAGTCTTCCTTGTTTTGCTTAAAAAGCATGCAGTTGATGTTTTTCTACTCTATATGTTATTGTCTGCATTCAGATAATGGGCCGTATTAAATTCAGTAAAATAAAGTTATCTCATTATGTATCACGTGAAAACTTTTCTCCTAATTCACTTACAGTTTTTTCTCATAGACTTCAATAGAGTTTTCATGTGATAAACAGTAAGATAAGTTTTTCTGTATTGAACCTCAAATTGAATCTTGGCCATGAGTTTTCATGTGATAAACATTTTTCCCACTGAATTGAATCTGGCTCAATGTCTAATATAACTTTAGATTAATTAGATTAATTAATTTGTCAGTATTTGTTTCCAAGTGAATTGCTACAAAAGCAGCCACGTATAAATAACTTTTTTAAGAACATGGGGCATTGTTTAAATGAGCTCTTAGGGCAGGACTAGATGATGCGTTTTGACCCAACACGTCGCAATGCGACTAAATGCATGCGACGTGTCGGATGGTTTAGTGAAAATGGAAGTGAAGGAGAATCACACGTAAACAACTACATTGATCCGACTGTTGGATGAAAACGCGTAAACAACTAAATTGATCCGGATGAAAACGCAGCTGCGTTTAGTCGGGTCAAAACGCATCATCTAGTCCTGCCCTTAGGCTTTGTTCTTCCCCCATAGTCATTATTCTGTGCATTAATTGCAATTTAATTGTATTTCATAGTGATGATTGCTTTTAGGTTGTTATGCTGAGCTCTGCATCAGATTTGTTAAATTACATTGATGAAAAGCAGCTGACTACTGAGTTTGGAGGTACATTGGATTACAGGCACAGTGACTGGGTTGTCTTCAGAACGGTAAGTTTCCTGCAGTGTTACTTTCTTTCTTTTTTCAATGGAATGAAATGTTTTGTTTTAACTTCTTCATAACTCCCAATCCCTATGTTGTTTTTGGAGATATCATCAGCCAATATGCACCAAAATTGGGCAAATGAATATTGTCTGTGTCCAGTTTTCAAGTAGGAATAACCAGGAATTCTCATGCAGGGAGTGTGTGGATGTGATTCTGCAACTGTAAAAATAACAAAATATATGATTATTTTAAAAACAATTAGCAATTGATTCAGAACCAGTATGACTGAATTAGTTATTTTCTTATTAAAGACCAGGTTTCTGGTTCTAGTCACTGTTTGAATAATGAAGTGTCAAAATTGTCCAAATATTAATAATTTAAGAGAACACTCCGGTTTCATTTGTTCCCAGGCAATAGAAGGGTTTGCACTGACTGTGAAGGAGATTGCACAGAGGCTACAGTCTTTTGGGACAGAACTGGCTGAGACTGAGTTGCCCCGGGACGTATATTCCATTGAACATATTCTTGCTATTCGTAATGAGAAATACTTCCAGCTGAAGGTATATGTAAATGGATTTTATAAAGACAGATTATCGCTATACTCAAAGGAACAGCCATTTTACGTTTTTGTATAATGTATGCCATTAGAGTACACTAAAAATAAAACAACTAAACCTCCATTATTTTAGTTAGAGCTGGGAGCCAGGCAACAAGGAATCCATATATCTTGCTGATGTTTCAGACTGTAAGACAATAAGCAGTTCACCATTAAACATGTTTTAGTTTTCATCATGGTAACTGCAGTGATATGACAGAAGCCAGTCTAAACAGAAACTTCACAAAACATTAGATCATCTTTGGTATGATCCCTGCCTTTCTCACATCTGTTTATTGGTCAGTATTATAGCCACAAACGGTTGTATTTGATGAACATTATATGATCATTTATAGTTGGTTTACTAAAACAATAATGACCTTATGTTTTCTGTGTGGATCAATGTTGGATCCAACTACTTATAAAAACATTCAGGGAGCACATTCTTGGCAAGTGCAGCTAAGTGAAGGCATTTGGACAGAAACACTTTATATCAATTCTATCAATTAGATAAGTATAGCAAAGATCTGATTGGTTATTATGGACAACTGCACATTTGCACCTATGATTGTAAATCATCTCCACTGAGTACCAGGCCATTTAAGAACCAGGAAATAAATGAAAAATAAAATATACATTACATAAACCCACACTTGCATACAAGCTCACACATCTTGTTGTGTTGTCGTTACAGGAGGGCATTATGTCAGTTATGAGAGAAGGCAGTTTGCTTCTGAGTAGCCTTGATGGACCAACCCCAACATTAGTAGAAGAAGGGCAACACTGTGAAAAAAACGGGGACTGGGAAACTGTCAAAAGGTTTGTATTGAGATTCCATTTTGACCTATGGGAGGCTGTACATAGGAATATAAATGGACATGTTCAGTTTAGTAGGGAAGAGGTTGATTCTAGAATTATAGGTTTAAATGTATTTACTAATATGAAATCAATATATATATATATATATATATATATAAATGTCAACCTTTATTAAAAGGCAACCAAATAACTTAAATCAGTTTATTTTGTGCATACTTCCCCCCCCCCAAGCACTATATAACAACATGGTTAACATGTGTTTGTGCTTGTCTCATTCATCATGAAAGCCGAATACTTCATAGTCTTAATGGTTTCTGCTCGAGGGAAGCGGAAGTCTTTGCAGTGAAACAATGGCTTGCACTGGTGAATAGTCTGTACAGCCACATACAAATTAATAAATGAATACATGCATTAGCCATTTAGAACAACACAGAATATTGAATATTATATGAAAAAGAGTAACACACTCAGCAAAGCCAGCACATTTTGTAATGCAATTAAGCCTAAATGGTTGCTTTCTCTTTAATTAATCAAGGATTTAATCTGTGGTTATCCATGTGATTGAATTATACTGTAAATGCTTAGCTCCTTCCATTGGTTAGAATAAAGTCCTAGATATGGAAATGTTTCCAATCACCTTGAAATCCTGTTACCCATCCATATAATGATTTAAGCCATACATTTTTTAAGACCACTTAGATTTGTGTAATATAATGAGGTGCCCATAGATCTGTGCAAGGTGACACAGGCTATACAACTTTCCTAATCCCAATGCTTGTTTTACATTATAACCCAATTAATTTTTCCGATTTAGTTAGATGCCAACCACTATACGCTTAATTAAAGAATACTATACGTACTGGAATTTTACTTTGGAAATAGATTATTTATTTCATAGCTCCATTGCAACAGTTATAGCAAATTTATAAGAGGAGGACATAAACATTCACCAAATCTTTACCTGTTTAGTCAGCAAAACATTGTGAATTCCAGAAGAGAAGTTACACCCAGAATTTTATTATCTTACTACGGCTAGTCATACTGAGGAGGAGGAGATTTGCTCACTGTATATGTTGTTGTGTGTAAAAATAATTCTCTGTCTTCATGTATGCGGATAAGTAACACAGTGCTGCACTCATCATCGCCAATAAGAGCAGAACTGGGATATGAACAGTAATTACCATAGCTTGAAAAACCCAAGGGATGAGCATCAGCTAGGATATTCTATGACAACCTTTATATTATGAATATATGCCATCTACAAGTAAGCACTATGCAAGAGTCCAACAGCACTGGTTAGCATATAATCAATAAAACATGCACAGTGACTTCAGACATTTATTTGTGCAAAATCACCACAGCAAATAATATAAAAAATTGTGAACATCGGTAGGCATTACATCAAAACATACCACAAGGCAGTGTCTTGCCGCTGTCTGCAAAGCTCAGCCATATCAAAGTGCATTGAGTTTAATAAAAATCCACAGACTGAGGAAAGGCAATCCCTGGGGATCATCTATAGAAGAATAGCAGCAGACAGTGCTCACATTTATTGTAGAATATAACACTCTTATTGTGTTTTTTTATCCTGTAATGGAGTATTTGAATGAATAACAGATTCATAATTGTGGTGCTGCAAGTCATACCTGTCGTTTATTTTTATGATAAATTACATTTGGCAAAATTTGAATAATAATAATTGTATATACTTTTAGGTTGCTTGCACAGTTGCATGAAATGGAGACAGCATTTGATGGGTTTTGGGAGAAGCACCAGCTAAAAATGGAGCAATATTTAGAACTTTTGAAGTTTGAGCAACATTTTGAAGAGGTAAAGTTACATATAGTATTCAAGCTTTTCAGGCTTTCAGAAAAAGGCCAATAAATCAGAATTGGATGGTACTGCAAATGAATGAAAATAGAGTGAAATGTATTTCTAGTTATATATTCGTTTTCATTTTTACGCACATCTACTCTCATTGTTGATCCTCTAAAAAATGAAGGTTAGGGTCACATGACTGCAGGCATACATAATACAGTAGGAGAAAATAAAGCGTAAGCCAGAAGGTTTTGAGGGGGGGGGGTCCACAACTCCCTCTGTCAGCAGGTGTTTTGTCTATGATTTAAGAAGTTAACCCCATATGTAATAAAAGGCACTACATTTGCCCAGTAGCAGTAACCCACAGCAACCAATTAGTTGTTTGCTAAACAGATGACCAGTAAATTCTACTTGCTGATTGGATGCTATGGGTTACTGCTACTGGGCAAATGTAGTGCTTTTTATTACATTTGGGGGATTAACTTAGTGGGGATCATTTATAAACACTGGGCAAATTGCACCTGGGCATTTAGCCATGGCAACCAATCAAATGTTTGCTTTCATTGTTCAACCTGCAGCTGGCTGAAAAAAGCCAGTCACTGATTGGTTGCAATAGGTTACTGCCCAAGTGCCAATTTGCCCAGTGTTTATAAATGAGCCCCAGTGACTTTTATTACATAACCCCTTAATATATTTTACTTTTGACACTTTCATAATTGAACGAATAACTATATGTGTTTAAAATCACATATTTTCTCTTTATAAGGCAACTTTTATGAGACATGAACATCACCTTTAAATGCTAATGTCATTTTGTCATCTGTTTATCTAAAGCTGAAGAATGCCACTGAGTACTTGAAGTCCCAACATGAAAGTATCCCAGATACAGGAGATAATGCATCTGAAGTACGGCAAAGGCTAATGGATTTAAATAACCTTGAGGAAAGGTCACAGGTGAGTGTGATTTTGTACTTCCATCCCTAGTTTTATGGCGTGTGTCTGACACACACCGGGTTTTCCCATTTGTGGTGCTGTGCGTGTGTAATAATTAGTAGGTTTAATTATGGTTTGTTTCTGCACATTGAGTGAGTCATACAACTTTAAAATAGTGTAGTAGATTATAGAACTCTCAAGCCTTTTAAGGGCAGAGACACTCACTCAGATTCGGGGAGATTAGTCGCCAGCGGGATGGCACTTGGAGTGCTTCGTTTTCAGAAGTCGCCCAAAGTTGCCTCATGAGGAAAATTCAGATGACTTCTGAAAATTAATCGATCCGAGTGCCATCCCGCCGGCGATTTACATTCTACCCAGTGGGAAGGCAGTTCGGGGAGATTAGTCGCCCCGAAGAAGAGGAGATTTGTCGCCGGGCGGCTAATCTCCTTGAATCTGAGCGTGTGTCTCTGACTTAAAATGATCAACCATGATGATAATAATGAAATATACAATTGTTTCAGTGTATCTGTCTTTTCTCTGTTAGCAGTAGTGATTTCATGGGAGAATAATTCAAGCTGTTGTGTCTGGTCATGGCAACATAGGAGACTTTCAGATGCATTTTAAATATCTCAAGAAAGTCTCCAGAAATGTAGTATCCTCCTGTGGCTGCAGTTAGTCTGTGCCCAGAAGAAGGGCAGTCAATACATTCTCACTATTTTGTATATGCATAAGAAAAGCAGTGCAGTTCCATTTTACTTATATGGGAAGTGGCTGGAGGAGTAATGGGCATTTTAACTAGTGCATTTCTCTCTAAGAACATGTTGGTGGTAAGAACACTTTCTGAGCCAATAGACATTAGGTGTTACTCTTCCTCTTTTCCCCATAATAAGAGGTCCCTCTTTCCTGAACATGTCCGAAATGAACTTGTATTCAATGAAATGCATGAGCTCTTGTGTTTATCTTACAGGAATTAATAAGAAGATCACAGATGGTAATTTTACATGGACACCAGCTCGCTGCGAATCATCATTACGCTCTTAATTTAATATGCCAGCAGTGTAATGAGCTAAGGCACATGTCGGACATTTTGTCTGAGGAGATCAAAAGGAAACAGGCTCAGCTCTCCACTACACTTGAACTCCACATGCGATTACAGCAGGTTGGGCCTGTAGATAATTATCTTGTCATATTTAGTGTTGCGTTCAGCACAGTGGCTTTTTTTTACACTACATCCATTCCCATCAGATCTCATATTATGGTGTTGGGAGTTATGATGATTTCTAACTGTTATCATTGCTAAAAGCATCTTTAAAAAGTAACATTTTTTACTACTTATTGACATTCAGCAATACGTATTTTGTATGAAATTGAAGATTATGTCTTCAAAAGTTGTTCAAAAGTGAATCATTTATTCCACTGGCATTTAACCCATTATAATTTTGGGGTGGGGGTTTGCTTTTCTCTTTAAACCATTTTACCTATGAAAGGTCCTGCCAGCAGGGAAAGGGTTAAATAATAGCAGTTTAATCCATATTTATGGAATAGTTTCCTAAATAGGGGTCCTCCACCTGAAATATGGGTTTCCTTGCAGAATGAAAGAATATGTAATTCTAAACAACCTTCCAATATGCATAATGAAATATTTCCAATGGTAGTTAAAGTTATTTGTACATGTATTTGCAGACCTTTCTGTTCTCTGGGTCAGACTTTTAAAGTTCTCCTCAGTTCTCCTCAAGGTCTTTAAATCAGCTTTCGTGAGCTGATTTGCAACATTAAGTTAAACCAAGGGGGGAAAAACGAAAGGGGTGAATTTTAGCCTCTGAAGGCTTTGCCACACTTTGCGCCACTTCCTCAGACATTAATTCGCAGCGCATACACTAATACATCAAAATGTGAATTTACATCTTGGCAGCCGAACACTAGAGAAAATTCGCCTGCTGAAAGAGGGTGAAACTTCACTAGTGATGAACTCTTTCTCTAGCGAATTGTCCTCTACACCTGTATGTGAATTAGAGATGTCCCTGCGGATTGTATTTCTGGCGAATTTTTGCAGTAAATTTTAGTAAATCTGCCCCCAGGAGTGAAGAGCATGTAAATGGTTAGACATATACAGGTATGGGAACTATTAGCATTAATGCCGGGGACCTGGTGTTTTCCAGATCTGTAATTTGGATCTTCAAACTCTACTATAAAATCATGTAAGTATTACATTAACCCCAGTAGGCTGATTTTGTTTCCAAAAAGGATTAATTATATCTTAGTTTGGATCAAGTACAAGCTACTGTTTTAATATTACAGAGAAAAAGGATGTATTTAAAAAAAAAAAAATGGATTATATGGATTAAATGGAGTCTATGGGAGATGTCCTTTCTGTAATTTGGAGCTTTCTGGATAACAGCTCCCATACCTGTATTGATTTTAATAGAACTTCAATTTACAAATATCTTTAAAACCATTGAAAATGTTGTTTCATTTATTGTAAGCCCCATGTTATATATTATTATTATTATTATTGCTATGCGCTATGTAACTTGCTAAAGCAAAATATACAGTACATTTGTATATCAAATCATGTGGATGCACTCCACAACCCAAGCTAGATTGATTAAATTCTAAGTTCAGAAATAGCTTTTATGTTCACTGACCTTCCTCAGGAAGGGCATATTTCTTCCACAAACATATTTTATTATATTCCCCCATTAGTGGTTTTGGCCCCATTTCTGATACCACTTGACCTCACTTTGTTTGAAGCGAATGCCAAGCGACAGAAGGGGTTTGAACTTGCTCATCTTTGCTGTTTTTGTTGTGCAGGTCATTGAATGCTGTGATAAAGGTGCATATTTCTTAGCTAACCAGCAAATGGATAAGTGCCAGTCAAAGGAGGGTGCACAGAAAGCTCTTCTGGATTTAGAAAGGTTTCTTGAAAATGCCAGTCTCTGTGTCACTTATGATCCTCAGGCCTTGGAGTATGAATATGATAGTATTTTAACTAATGAACTAAAGGTACCGTATACTGTACGTATAATAGAATTATTTTCTTAAAATGGGCTCTATTTGAGATAACCTTTTTGTAATTTAGAGCTTTCTAGATAATAGGCATCTGGATGAGAGATACCATACCTATATAATTAAAGGGAAAGAACAAGGGCATAACTACAGAGAAAGCAGACCGTGCAGCTGCAGGGGGCCCCAGGAGGTATTCATATAGAATTTCAATAAATATTGGTAAAACAGGTCAACCTCTAGACATTTGGGAGCCCAAAGAAATAATTTGCTGTGTGGCCCAGTAATATCTAGTTATGCCACTAGGAAAAAGTCAGTTTACTTAGACATAGAAAGTATCTTATAGGGCTTATAGACTAATTGGAGGAATACAAGAATATTTAGGTATATGTAAATTACATTTATTAGTGAGGTGTTAATTAAGCTCAGTGCATATGTGATCTTCACATTTATTCTATTCTAAAATTTACAGACTCAGATCCAAAGTGTTCATAACAAGATAGAAAATGTTCGAGTTTTATTTGAGAACAGGCAATGTTGCCTGAAGAAGTTGGCCGATAAGCAAGCAAGACCGGTCCAGCTGGTCGCTCCTCGTCCTGAGACGCCTCCCAGAGCAAAATCCCCCCTCTTCTCCCCTAAACATGGTAATATCCCATTTACATTACTTGAACAGATAAACAAAAAGTTGGAGCAAGGCACTCTGATGGGTCACGCACAGATCAGACCAATAAGTAAAAATATGAAAATTTTATCTAAATATAAACATCTCACGCCTAACGCGTTTTGTGTCACTGGGACACTTACGGTAGTCATAGGCTTGACTTATACTGTTCCTTGTTTCCGTGTATACTATCATTCATTTTATCTGTATTTATCTGCCGAATCTTTTCAATTTTTTTCTGGTTCACAAACTTCTAAAATTTGAGTTTCGGAAACTCAAATTCAAGATCTTAGCTTCAAATAACTTAAATTGCAGTACAAAGTTCACAAATCTCACTTTTAGACTTTCTCATGCATAGTAGAGTGAAATTCTCAGAATTTACTGTACATGCATGAGTCTAGGTCTGCAGTAGAGATGCCTGGGAAAAAACATGGCGGCTTCTCTACTTAGTTCCACAGGCTTACACATTTTCCTTATAAGTAGCACCAGTCTGGGTACAAAACTTTGAAATCAAATTCACAGTGCACAATATTCATGTACATATATCCCCAGACTTTACTATCTATATAAGAAAACATGAACGCATTTGCTCAGAGCTAATGTATTTATAATCCTAATTATTTGGAAAAAGTGCACCTTATATTCAACTTTACCTCTATATTGATTTTGTAACAAAGGTATGGATTTCAATTCAACTCTCAAGTTTTCTTTTGACATCACTCTGCCTGGAAAAAGGACCACAAGGAAAATACAAACAACACGCAAGGTAACATAATAGCATAGAATCCTGTTTATATAAATATATAGAATATACCTAACTAACATGTGCATATTTCGACATATTATGACATAAGTATGCTGATCGAGCTATGTCTGGCAAATGGTGAGAAGAGCAAATAAAAATGATATCTATTAATAAGGCTGATAGTATCTAGCATGTTGGTGTGTTCACGGTTGCTGTGAGAGCTGGAATATAGTCTCTCTTCTCAATGGCTTAAGGGTTTCAGTTGATTTAGGACAACTTTAATACACCAGTGAGCTCTGGGCAGTGATCGTGTTGTTCGACCTACCACAAATTAAAGGGATTCTGTCATGGGAAAAAAAAATTCAAAATGCATCAGTTAATAGTGCTGCTCCTGCAGACTTCTGCACAGAAATCCGTTTCTCAAAAGAGCAAACAGATTTTTTTTATATTTAATTTTGAAATCTAACATGGGGCTAGATAAATTGTCAGTTTTCCAGCTGCCCCAAGTCATGTATGTGACTTGTACTCTTCAATCATTTTCAGATAGATCACCAGAAATATCCACTTTTTCCAATTACTTTCTATTACTATGTGTCACCGTTTTTCTAATATTGAAGTGTAAAGTGTCTTTTTTCACCTTCTAAAGCAGCTCTGGGAGGGGGGGTCACCGACCCTGTAAACCGTTCGAAATTGATACATTTAGTTGATACATTTCTTATTTTTGTCCCTGCTGAGCAGAATCTCTGGGTTTCATTATAGGCAGCTGTTAGAATTGATACAATAGTTGCTAATACTCCAGAGATGCTGCTGAGAAATGTATCAACTAAATGTTGCAAAATTGTAGGAGTCTGTACCTGAATTACTGAGCTGCCAAACTGAAACTACAAAACTTAGATTTTGGAAAAACAGTAAAAAATAAATGATGGAAAGTAATTGAAAAAAGTCTTGATTTCTGGGGAACAATCTGAAAACAACTGAACTGAAAAAAGTGTTTGGAAGGTGAACAACTCCTTTAAGGTCTGGACAAGGTGCTGTTACATATATGTCTGTTAGAACTGAAACCATTATAGCCAGCACATTCTATGTTCTTTCAGATTGAAGTAATGCACGACTATCAAGAAAAACGCAACTCTGTGCAGTTATTTATTTCGGAGAGTGAAGACAGCTTGGACATTCTCAAAGGGTATTTATTTTGTATATTTCGTATTTATTTAATATGATTTCCAGTGACATAAGATTGATAATATATGCAACATACCTGTAAGATAGATACAATATGTAGCAATGTCACCTCTAATATTATTTGCTAAACAGACATGGTACTGAGGAAGCCATAAAAGGAAATAACTGGTAAGCACTGAGTTTCTTGCCAAGAAAATGGGGATTACCCCCATGTTTCACACTATGATGCTGACAATTGTAAATTAGACACGGGCATGGGCATCTCTATGGGCTTCCCAATAACTGTCCTCTTAGTTTGATGACTAGTTTTAGTTGTTTCTTTTCATTCTTTGTTTTATTATAGGCATGTCATCCATGAGTTAATAGAAACAGAACGGATTTATGTGGAAGAACTTTATACAGTATTGCTAGTAAGTGCCACTTATGTGTTTTTGAAAATGACACTTTTTAACATTTTCATTTTGTTTGTAGTGACATATACAAGTGTCTCACCCAATCAATGCCAGTAGGATTTTAAACAACAGTTGTATCTATTCTTTATCTAGTTGTAATTAAAGTAGATGCAGCCTGCCTGTAGTCCAGTATTTAACTTAAACCTAATAAATAAAAATATGCTCTGCTTTATTCTATTAAATAAAGCAATTATTTCTATTTGTGTGTGTGTGTAAATGAATCACCTCCACTTCCTAAGCTGAATAAGCAGATTTATATTAAGGTGAGCTTAAGGAGCTATAAATATGGTTGGTAAATTAGGTATTCATTATACAGTTGGTGTAAATGGGAGGGAGAATCTGACATTGTCTACTTTTTTGGAAAGTACAGCCCGCTCTCACACCCTGGCCTTCTAGAGATAATGCTTGGTACACGGTGAAGGGGGGATCGGCACCCTCCCAAACAATTGATTCCAAGAAGATCACTGGCACACAAGACTATTACAAGCAGGGAAGGTAGTACCCCTTTGTCAAGCATACAACATTCCTTCCCTGTTTGTAATAGCCTTGTGTGCCAGTGATCTTCTTGGAATCAATTGTATACTTTTTCCACACTGACCAAGGAGAAAGAAGAATGCAGGGGTATAAAATCGATCCATTCTTTAATGTAGACTTATCACATTTCTAACACAAGTTTATTGGGCTCATGCTGAACATGTAGACATTGTCCCTTCGATCCTGATCTCTGTATTGAGAGAAGCTAATATTTGATTGGATCACAATCTTGAGACCACTTACCTAATTTATAGGGTTCAAAACCATAGGATTTCCAATTCTTGGGGTAGTGCCAGGGGAAATCTTAAAGTGGAGCAACTCATTTTTTTGAATAAGAATTTGAAACAGAATTTTTACTGTAGATTCCACTCATAATGACTTGTAATGACTTATAAATACATTTTATATGGAAGCAATAAGCATATATGTTAAAAAGGAGGGGAACATTAGAATGGTTTATTTTATGAATGAAGGGCATTGGTTTTTCTTAAATGCGAAGAAGCTCAGTTTAACAAAAAGCTGCCAACTATGTGTGCTTATTCTTTCTCAATTATGGGAAACACTGATAAAAAGCTATAAGGGGCCATTCTTGACCACGGGGGTCAAGAGCACAACGGGGCACAAGAGCTCACCCCTTAGCACTCAGTCTAGGAGCACTTGCAACCCCCTGTGTGCTCTTATAGAGGTAATAAGCATGTATTTTAAAAAGAAAATAGCAGATCCCAGGCATTTCAGATAATAGATCTCATCCCTGTATGTGATGCTGGAAAAGGCAGATACATTTCCAGTAGCATGGTTTACAGTTCATCCTAAGTTTCCTACAAAAATCAAGACAACATCTTTGCCTATTTGTTTAGCAAATAACTTGTTACATACCAAGGCTGTCCTACATCATATTCTCCCACTGCATCCTTGATAATCAGTTTTATTAGATTAAGTAGATTAGATCAATAGATTAAAGGTCAGTGGATGGACACCCATGTTTGATAGAAAAGTCTCTTATGCTTTTCATTTGTACAATGTATGACTGTGTGCATTAACACATTCTAGACAGTTTTATGTAAAGGTTTAAAGGTTTAGTGGCCTTTGGTTTCACTTTACAGGGATATCGTTCAGAAATGGAGAACCCAGCTATGATGCACTTTATGCCTCCATCACTGAGAAACATGAAGAACATTCTGTTTGGAAACATGCCAGAAATCTATGAATTTCATAATAAGTAAGAAACCACTCTAAAGCTTCCAACATGTCACCGTAAAGGCAAATCCATCCATCATACAAGCTCATTTAAATCTATGCTTTATATAGCTTCTTGCATTTGTGTTGAAATGTTACATTTCTGTAGTGTAAAAATAATTAGACATTGAAAATGTGTGAGTTTAAGACTGAGTTTGCTGGCTGTGTGTGGTTTTATTTGATGTGTATTTCAAAAATGTTAAATTGCATTCTAAAAGATAACAAATCAATCTCTGTCTATCATGTATATAGCTCTATCTGTCTGCCTTTCTAGCTTGGACAGGCAAGAATATTTGATGGCCTAATGGATTCCTGTGATTGACTCACCCTGCTTTGAAGTTCAAATATTTTTTTTGCCATAAGAACCCTTTTATGCTTGATAGTTTTTTTTCAGTGGAGCCAGCAATATGCAATATATGACATTGTCCCCAGCATTTAAAAAAAGAGTGTGGCTCAAGCAATTAATGTCACATAAGTCCCTGAAATATATGTCACAGTGACCCCAGCAATTAAAATAATATTGCCCAAGCAATATATGTTACAATGATTCAAGCAATATCTATTAAGTTGCCCCCAGTAATGTGTCAGTGGTCCCAGAAAAAGAGTGGTCCTAGCATTATATTTTTTCTTAAAGGATAAGAAAACCTTAAAAATAATTGAATGCAAAATTGTTGAGAGTGCTATTCTAAGCACTTTTGCAATGTACATTATTTTTCTAATTAAGATACTAAGATCTTAGTACTAAGATACTAAGATATTAAAGAATATATATATATATATATATATAAAAGCACGCTCGTCAATTTTACACTCACTTTTTGAAAGGTTTTCTTATCCTTTAAATATGCTAATACTCAATATGCACTAGAGGTAAAAAAAGTCACAATTTCTTATGTGTTTCTTGAACTAAGATAATAGTTCTGCTGCTGTAGCAGGATTAATGAGCAGAGCGACTGAGAGCAAAACAAATGTAAAAGAATATCTTTATACAATGTTTTAATAAGTTAAATGCCCTGCTTTTTGCTTGAAAATAACTAGGTATGCTTGCTCACCACATAGTATCTGCACAAAAATTTGCCAAACACCGAAGGCTAGTATAGCGGGGATATCCCCTGCACGTTTATTTTGTCAAGTGATGTAACGTTTTGGGGGCGTGCCCCTTCCTCAGACATGGCACGCCCTCGAAAAGTTACATCACTTGACAAAATAAACGTGCAGGGGATTTCCCCGCTATACTAGCCTTCGGTGTTTGGCAAATTTTTGTGCAGATATTATTGGGAGAGGTGCCGACCCCTCCAGCCAGCACTAGGCAACCATTTCAGGAGAGTACCTAGGGGAAATAGGGAATCTTTTTTGATGCTCACCACATAGAGCATGTTTAAATGGCATATAAAGAATTTAAAAAGATTTGTTTTCTTGTTGCTGACACAGAGTATTTCTCCAGAGTCTTGAAAATTGCATTGAAGCCCCAGAAAAGGTTGGGTTTTGCTTCCTTGAAAGGGTGAGTACAGTAAAGATGTCACTTAATAGTTTATAATGATGTTTTCTTAACTATTATCTGTTCCTCAGTCTAGAAGCATATTTCTATTGTCTGGTCAAATCAAAATGCTCTTTCATCATGGCAGCACAGGCGCCAATAATCCCTGGAACCAACTGTTCATGTTTGTGGTTGAACATGTACCGTATCTGTTCTAACAGTGTGAAAGTTCTTCAGCCTGTCAACTTTATTGTACTTTAACAAACATTTGCTACATAGGGCTAAGGCTTTGGGTTTTTATCTTCTATCCTTTTCTTACAGAGGGAGGATTTTCAGATGTATGAAAAGTATTGTCAGAATAAGCCACGATCAGATTCCCTCTGGAGACAATTTTCTGACAGTGCTTTTTTCCAGGTATGTCCGATTTCACAGCTTTCAATCATCCCATAGAATCATTATTTTTTTTGGATTAATATGTGATGATTTTTCTGTTATTATGGTTATGGGTTAGTTATAACCTGCCAGTCATTTACTGTGTATTAAAGGGATACAATCAGCACTTACAGACTGGCGCAACGCAAATGATGGCTTGACATTCAAGAGCTTACTATCTATTATTGTTTCCTCTGATCATCAAATTTATTGATACAAACAAGTGTCAGTTCCCTTCCTCAATAGTTCAGCAATTGTCAGTCAAATTCTATTGCACAGTAATAAAACACATTGGGGGACATTTATGAACATGTCACTAAACGAAGTGCACAAAGAAGGGACATAATTCATTTTTCTGGATTGTTAAATTACTTTTATTCTTATTCAATATGTTGGCCCAAAATTCTGCATGGTGTGACATGGTCCTCAACAACACTTATAGTAATTTGTTTTTATTTCCATGTTGACCAGCGGCAGTGAAGTAGAATTATATAAATAATTATATAAATGATATACACTGTCTATGATTTATAGCAAGTTTTTTCTCCACAGCTTTTAACCATGCAGCAAAAAAAGCAATACTGTAACTGCATATGAGACAGTTAGGTGTGGGATTGATAAATGCGAATTTTATTAGAAGTGGGATAATTGACCAATAACAGATACAGCAGTTAGACTTCTTTATAAATTATTGCCACATTAAGTATATACAAGACGGAATAAAATATAATTTCATGATGGGCTAATACAAAATGTTTTATTCTGTATAACTAGTCTATGTATGCCCTTTTGATTATGGTAAGAAAATTATAGCTGTGTACAACAGGTCCTAAGTACTCTGTAGTGGGGAGCTAATAATTGGGGAGTTAATTTCCCTTTAAATATGCTATGACTATATTATATACTTATATAGATGGATTGATCATGGCACATATGGGTCTCCATATACCCCTTTTTGTAATCATTGTATTCTAGTGCACCTTTAGCCTATTTGTCTCTCATCTCAGACTTTTTTCTTGAGTAATCATCTAATGTATTTCATTTTTGAAAACATTGTGAAAACAAGAAAGTGAAACATTTTGCAGGTTGTTTGCCTTTATAGTGAATGCCAGACCTGTTCACTCCCTATAAACCAAACACACCTCTGCTTCTTTTTCATAAACAAAACACAACCTTCCTTATTTCCTCCAGATAAAACACTGACATAATCTCTCCACTGAAACCATAATCAGACATTTTCTAAGCTTCTAAGCAGGTGGTTCCAAATATTTGTAAGCAGCTAAAAGCAGCATAATGTGGAAGGGGTTATCAGTTATGCTTTAATATAAAGGTGTTTATGTGTTGTCTTAGACTGTCTAGACTTTTCTTGGACAGTGACTGTTACAGCAATGTTTTGATGGTGATCCAGGTCTACCTGATCTCATCTGCAGGCTCAAATATGGAGAGAAGCTGAGCCACTTTATTGACCCCAGTTGATAAGCAAAGTATAGCTCTCATCTTTTCCCTGTGTTGGAAGAAAGGTACTGCACTTAGCTAGGTGCCACTTTGCCATCTTTAGGTACAATAAATCCTTTAAACTTGATAAATGCCAGCAAAACCACTGCAGAAATGGACACTGATCATATTAACCCTAAACATGCCAATAGGATCACTGCAGAAATGGATTATGAGCAGATTAACCCAGGAAGCAGGAGAGGAAAACTAAAGATGGCTGTGTGTTTTTTTTCCTTTCACCTTCATTAAGTCTACTAGTGAGAAGTTGGCAGGGCCCAGTGAGGAGAGTGAGCTGCAGGGCAATGGGCAGGTGGTGGGGCCTTGCAGAGGTGCTTGATAAAGAGACAGTTGGCGGGGCCAGAAGGGAGGGAGGCAGGCAGGAGCCGCTAGGGCATTGACTGGGGTCCACCAGGTTCTGTTCTGCTAAATTAGACATGGAAAATTACAACTGATTGATGCTTATAGGGATTAAATTCCTGTGTGCTAAGTTATTAACCCCCCCCCCACCTGTATTTTTGCAAGTTCATGGAGGATTCCTGCTTACTTAAAGAGGATTATATGAAAAACCAGGGCCGGGCCAAGCCGACTAGGCGCCCTAGGCAACCCGGTCGGCCCCCACCACCCCCCATGTGCGCGCTCAGCCAGGGCTGTGGTGACAGGGGAGAGTGACAGGGAAGAGTGACAGAGAGTGAAGAGAGGGGAGGGAGGGATAGGGAGTGTTGTAGAAGGGAGGGCAGAAAACAGAGGCGTGCAAACACAAACTAGTGGTAGGCAGAAGACCCTTTAACAGGTACGTGCCCAGTGCCCACCTTTCGTGGCGCCCTAGGCAGGTGCCTCTTCTGCCTACCTCTAGTTTTGGCCCTGTTATATACTGATATACAGATTTAAGGAACAAGTACCACAGCTATAGATTTGGTTATACAACCAACCAACAATATAATGCCTCTGAATACACAGCCTGTCTGAATTCCTCACTGCATTGGTAAGTCAGTCTGCTGATCATGAACCTCAGCTAAAAGTGATCATGCTGCCGAAATCCTGCTCTGTGTTAAGGTTCATGTGTTCTTCCTTGCCACCTTTTAAATCTCTGAGCTTTAGGTTTTATGTGCCTACCAAGTTAATAGCTAATGTCCTTTCTGTGTTTCATTTTATGAGCTTTTTTCACCTGTACAGACACAGGGCGTGCTCTCATTTACTGCAGGTCTATTCAGGTCTTGCACGGCTTTATGCAACTGAAACATTATCTTACGTTATTCCAATGTGTAACGATGATGTAGCTTTCCTGTTTCATGTAGTTTTATGATTTAATTAGGATGCCTTTCACACTAATTAATCTTAGGCTCGGGACTACGTTCTTGATATTTCACTTGATATTTTGGAGATATAATAGTTGAATACATTGCATGTTGCATGCATTGCATGTATTCCAAATCCCCCCCTCCAACCACTCATACCTGCCCCCTGCTGGTACCACTAGTTTTGTAAACAAATAAGCCACATGGGAACTGATCAGCAGGAAATTTGACAGCTCTTTGAATCGGCTGTACCCTAGGCAACAGCCTGCAACCCTTGGCACTGGCATATATAGATCCTCACAAATTTGGGTCTGTATCTTGGTAATAAAAGGCTTAAATTTGTGTGTGTGTGTGTGTTAGTTAAAGCCGTATTTATTTTATTTCAGGAATGCCAAAGAAAGTTGGACCATAAACTTGCACTTGATTCTTATCTACTTAAACCTGTTCAGCGTTTGACCAAATACCAGCTATTAATTAAGGTAAATGTCAATATTGTGCTCCATGTTTATGTGGATTAAGGGATATTGATTATAAAATATAGTACAAACACCCGCACATATTTTGAGTGGGAAGAGAGGATTCTAATCTGGGTGGAAAGATTGAATAAATGGTTTGATTAAATAGGGCTTCTAGCTGCCTCATACTGTAAGTCACCAGAATGAAAGAGCACAGACTGTGGAGTGTTAGGGGAAGGTGGTGGATAGATAGAAGTATGATATACTGTATGCTGTGTCAATCTTGTCTTAAAAGTAGAGGCAAATATCCAAACATTTATCCTCCAGCAAATGTATCCCACCTATAGCAGAATTAGAGTTGCCACCTGGCCGGTATTTTACTGGCCTGGCCGGTAAAATTTATGGTTGATCCCAATGTTATTAATAGGGGAAAAAAAGCTAAATATTTTTTTCCAGAAAAGGTGGCAACCCTTTATTAACATTTTCACATTTATTACAAAGAAAGAAAGAAATAAAGTAAAATAAGAGAGGAAAAGGGAGTGCTATAGCAGCAGCCCCAGAATTGACGCTGCTGACAATGACCAATTGCATCTATGCTTTCATTTTGTAACTTGTACTAGTGTGTTCTGAAAGGTAATTTACTGATGGCTATTAGGTACAATTTAGCACAGACAATATGCCCCCATACTGTGTGTGTCACAAAAGATAGCAGAAGAAAAACAATAATACATATACTGACGTCCCCAAACAGTAGGCGAATAAGCGAGATATACCCCCATATTTAATAAAATGAATTAAGTTTGCCTAGGAGCAGTAACCCATAGCAACCAATAAGATGTTTGCTTTTAAACAGGTGACCAGTAAATGCTACCTGCTGAATGGTTGCTATGGGTTACTGCACCTGGTGGGCAAACATAGTTAGTGCCTTTTATTACATAACCCCAATCGAGTGTAATGTTAATACTCTACTTACCTTTTTTATTTTAATAGGAATTGCTGAAATATAGCAGTAATGCTGATGGGGCTGAGGAACTACAGGAAGCTCTGGATTCTATGTTAGACCTATTAAAATCTGTGAATGATTCCATGCACCAGATTGCTATAACAGGTTATAATGTAAGTGCTGCCATATATTTATCTGTAAATTATATTATCAACCAAACCGGAGCTGCTCTCTGGCTGTGCACTACAAATGATTACTGCTGTTTCTGTAAGAATACAATCTGTATCTTTTCAGCAACACACATTCCATGTTAATCAATTCTATATTCATTTCCTACATTAAACATTTACTTTCTGTTAACAATGTTTGTATAAGTATATTTTTGTTTCTGAAACTAATGTTCTTCCTAGAATTGAAAGCGAATGAAGCTTTTGATGTGGGTGGACGTGGGGAAAAGTATTGCCTTCTTGCTACACCAAACCAATATTTTGTAGTGCTTTCCTAGGTGATTAATGGGTCTGCTTATAGTGGTGCTTGTATCAAAGGTAACTGATTCTGCACAATAGAATTGCCAGCTTGAGGTTGCTTGAGTACCACCTATCATTGGTTTAGCAGGGAGGCAGTCCTATTAGTTAAAGGTTATTTCCATGTAGCTTTATGCTGTAGACACAATTGTATTTCTGATATGAATCACTTTTGATTTATATCTGTACTTTTTGAACCAGACACCTCCTAGAACAGGTAGGTGCAGTGTTTCTATTAAGTGAAAGCATTTTGCAATGTATGTGTAATGATGATCAGAGAGGTACTGATTGTTGCTTGGGACACTAGGTGCCTGAATATGGAATGGTTAAACGGCAATTCTCTCAAAAGTTTCCATATAATACTCCACACATTACGTGTAATAGTATTTGGTGTGTCTGTAGGATGATGTACTCTAGGTGGAAAGGGAGATCCAAACTGTTTACAAAATAATTTGGAAATTGTATATAGTTAACATGATACATTTCTGCTATTTCTAGGGCGAAATAAATGAACTGGGAAGAATACTAATGCAGGGCTCCTTTAGCATGTGGATAACACATAAGAAAGGCCCAACAAAAATGAAGGAGCTTGCCCGCTTCAAGCCAATGCAGAGACACCTCTTCCTCTATGAAAGGGCCCTTGTGTTTTGTAAGAAGAGAGAGGAGCATGGAGATGGACACGATAAAACTCCTTCCTATAGTTTTAAGCATATTTTAAAAGTAGGTATAAAGCACTGTGTTGTACTATGTTTGGCTTTACAAAGCAATATAAGAACGACCAATTCTAAGAATGAGTTTAGCAAACACAATGGGAATCATAGGCCAGTCTGCAAAAAATACTGCCCTGTTTGGCCACTTTTGGTGCGGAGGTGTCTAACCAGCTCTCAGTATCTCACAACAGGCAAAGGTGCTAGGCTTGTTAAATCATATAGATTCACGTGTGTATGTTCAGAGTAAATATAACATGCAGATACGGGATGATACTGTTGATCTGCATCAGTGGAACTGTCAGGGAGCCGGGAGCCCCCTCTGGGGAGTAGTCCGGATCTAGGAGGAAGCCCCTCAGGAGGGATCAGGATAGTGGTATCCAGGGATAAGCAGAAAGGGTAATCGGGTTCAGGCTACAGGTCACAAGGCAGGCAGAATATAATCAAAGTCCAAAGTCCAGGCAGGGGGTCAATAGCAGGCAGAGAATCAGCGAAGTCCAGGTCCAGGCAAAGGGTCACAACAAGGAATCAGGCAGATATAAGTAGGGAAAACAGCAAGGGAACCCAGGAAACTCTCAGGGAACAGAATCCTATTTTCGGGCGCCATCTTGGCGTCTCAGGCGTCCTTTTATGTTTGAATTTGGCGCCCTTGCGTCAGCGTCAGCGCGCCTGCGACCGTCGCGCCGCGCTGACGTCATGGCGCCGGCGTCGGAACCCACGTGGGTTGACTGGGCGCCGCCATCTTGAATTCTTCGCCGCCGGGAGCGGACGCGACTCCTCGCGCTCCCGGCGGTCTTGACAGTACCCCCCCCTCACGGGGGGCATCAGGACCACCGGGACTTGGTTTCTGGGGAAACTTGGAGTGGAAGTCTCTTACCAAACGAGGAGCATGCACATCACGATGTCCCTCCCAAGAGCATTCTTCGGGGCCAAAGCCCTTCCAATGGATGAGGTACTGAAGGGACCCTCTGGAGATTCTGGAATCAAGGATTCTCTCCACCTCGAATTCTTGTTGACCCTCCACAGAGACAGCAGGAGGAGGAGATTGGACACCAGAGAAACGGTTGGAGACGGTGGGCTTCACCAGGGAGACGTGGAACACGTTGGGGATTCTCATCTCTGGTGGGAGTTGAAGTCTGATGGCTACGGGGTTAATTATCTCCAAGATGGGGAACGGACCCAGGAACTTCGGACCCAACTTGGGAGATGGCACCTTCAAGCGAATATTCCTGGAAGAGAGCCAGACATTATCACCCACCTTGTAGGGAGGAGAGGGCCTTCTACGGCGATCCGCGAAAGTCTTGTGGACTAGAGCACACTTCTCCAGATTAGACTTGGTTGCAGCCCAAATAGCAAGCATATGGGCTGTCAGATCATCTGCAGCCGGGACGTCCGACAACACGAAGTCCTGAGGAAAGGCTTGAGGGTGCTGTCCATACACCACCATAAATGGAGACCTTCCTGTGGAGGAATGACATGCGTTATTATGAGCAAACTCTGCCCACGGGAGGAGGTCAGACCAATCGTCCTGGCAAAGAGACACGTGGTTCCTCAGGAACTGTTCTAAGGCTTGGTTCACACGTTCAGCTGCCCCATTCGTCTGCGGGTGGTAGGCAGATGAAAATTTAAGTGTTATTCCCAAGTCTTTACATAGAGAACGCCAGAACTTGGCGGTAAACTGGGTGCCTCTGTCGGAGACGATCTCCACCGGGAAACCATGCAGGCGGAAGATGTACTTAATAAAGAGTTGGGATAATTCCACCGCAGAGGGTAACTTCTTCAAAGGGATGAAATGGGCCATTTTGCTGAAGCGGTCAATGACAACCCAGATCACAGTATTCCCACCGGAGGGAGGAAGTTCGACAATAAAGTCCATAGAGAGGTGCGTCCACGGACGAGAGGGAACCGGCAAAGGCTGTAACAACCCGCTGGGCGGGAATGGCTAGGCTTAGAAGTGGCACAGACATTACAAGCAGCCACAAAGTCCTTTACATCCTTGCGGATATCAGGCCACCAGACTAGGCGCCTCAAGAGTTCAAGGGTCTTGGCCGGACCAGGATGTCCAGCTTGTCTGGAGCAGTGGGTTTGTTGCAGGATGGCCAGGCGAAGTTCTGGAGGGACGAAGGCCATGCCAATCGGAGTATCTTGAGGAGCCGAGGACTGCCCAGCCAGAATCTGGTCGGCAAATTGGGGATACAGAGAGGCAATGATCTTGACTGGTGGAATGATTGGCTCCTGCCTCTTAGGGTCACGATCCACCGGAGTGAAGCTACGAGACAAGGCATCGGCTTTCAGATTCTTGGAACCTGGGCGATAAGTCAAAACAAAGTTAAAACGAGAAAAGAAAAGGGCCCACCTGGCTTGTCTGGGATTTAGCCTCTTGAGGGACTGTATAAACTCCAGATTCTTGTGATCTGTGAAAATCTGGACAGGAATTTCAGAGCCCTCCAGGAGGTGACGCCATTCTTCAAGGGCAAGCTTGACTGCTAAGAGTTCTCGATTTCCGACATCATAGTTCTGCTCTGCGGATGAGAACTTCTTGGAGAAAAACGCACAGGGGTGCAATTTTCCATCAGTGGAGTGTCTCTGAGACAGGATAGCTCCGGCTCCGACTTCAGAAGCATCGACTTCGATGCAGAAGGGTAGTGCAGGATTGGGATGTCGGAGAACAGGAGCGGACGTGAAGGCCTCTTTCAAGGACTGAAAGGCTTCTATGGCGGATTGAGGCCACAGGCTGGGTTTACCCCCTTTCCGGATGAGGGCCAGGATAGGTGCAATGCGGGAAGAGAACCCCCGGATGAACTGTCGATAATAATTAGCAAATCCGATGAACCTCTGGATTGCCTTGGTACTCAGTGGGAGAGGCCACTCCTGGATGGCCGACACCTTCACGGGGTCCATCTCAAATCCCTCTGGAGAGATAATGTATCCTAGGAAGGGGATCTTGGATACCTCGAAGACACACTTCTCCAACTTGGCGAAGAGAGAGTTCTTCCTCAGACGAGAGAGTACCTCCTTCACCTGGGAGCGATGACTTTCAAGGTCCTTGGAAAAGATCAGGATGTCGTCCAAGTATACGACTACGAACCTTCCTAGGAGATCTCGGAACACATCATTAACAAACTCCTGGAAGACGGCAGGGGCATTGCATAGGCCGAAGGGCATAACGAGATATTCATAGTGCCCATCCCGAGTGTTGAATGCCGTCTTCCATTCGTCACCCTCCCGGATGCGAATGAGGTTGTAGGCCCCCCGGAGATCCAACTTGGAGAAAATCTTTGCCCCTTTCAGCTGGTCAAAGAGCTCGGCAATCAGGGGCAGGGGGTACCTGTTCTTCACGGTGATCTTATTCAGACCCCGATAGTCTATACAAGGCCGAAGGCCTCCGTCCTTCTTCTCCACAAAGAAGAACCCAGCCCCTGCAGGAGAGGTAGAAGGGCGGATAAACCCCCGCTGGAGATTTTCTTGGATGTACTCCTTCATAGCGGTAGTCTCTGCAGGAGAGAGAGGGTAGGTGCGCCCTCTGGGGGGCATAGCTCCTGGCAGGAGTTCAACCGGACAATCGTAGGAGCGATGTGGGGGAAGGAACTCTGCCGACTTTTTACAAAATACATCGGAAAATCCCTTGTAAGTGGAGGGCAAAGTCTTTAATTCCGCAGAGGAGACATTCACCTTCTCGAGGGGTTTTGACAGAAGGCAATGTTGCAGGCAAAATAAACTCCAACGAGAGATCTGCCCAGTGGACCAGTCTATGGTGGGGTTATGCAGACGTAACCACGGAAGACCCAATATTACTGGAGTAGAAGGACAGGGGATGATGAAGAATGAAAGTTTTTCTTGATGCAGCGCCCCAACTTGTACAGATAGTTCCGCCGTGAACTTTGTGACGAATTCAAACTCCAGGGGTTTGTCATCTATGGCGGTAATTCGCAGGGGTGAAGATAATGGAAGCAGGGGAATCTTCATGCGTTCGGCAAAAAAGGCATCCATGAAATTGCCATCCGCTCCGGAGTCGAGGAAGGCCCTTTCGAAGATAGACTTACTTGCCAGGTGAATCTGCAAAGGAAGAAGAAGTCTGCGTGAACTTTCTTGATACTTCTCCTGAGGACCTCGAGTGATGCCCCCTACATGAGAAACCTGAGACATACCTCGGGGTACAAAACTCTTGGCTTTGGCAGGACAGGCGTTGGCAAAATGGGAATGCCCACCACAGTATAAACAGAGACCTGCCATACGTCTTCGGAGTCTTTCCTGCTCGGAGAGGCGAGTCTTTCCTACTTGCATAGGTTCCTCCAAGGGAGACGTCGACACATGAGTCACAGGAACAGCGGGTGTTTGCAGAATCGGCCTTTGAAAGCGAGGGGCCAACAAGGGAGAAAATCGTCTGCTGCGCTCCCTCTCCACCTGGTGCTCTCTGAGACGAGTGTCCACTTTAATGGATAGAGCGATCAGCCCTTCCAAGGTGTCAGGAGTCTCTCTGGAGACGAGATCATCTTTGATGCGGATGGATAGGCCTTGGTAGTATACAGCCTTGTAAGCGTCATCACACCAGGAAGTCTCCGCCATCAGTGTTCGGAAGTCTATAGCATAGTCATTGACACTGCGGCTTCCCTGCCGGAGCTGCAAGAGACGGGCAGGGGCGTTCGTAACCCGACCTGGAGCATCAAAGATTAAACGAAAAGCTTGGAGAAAGTCTTTAACATCAAAAGTCAGCGGGGAATTCTTCTCCCAAAGAGACGTTGCCCACTCCAGTGGCTTGCCTTCCAATCGAGACATCACATACCCCACCTTGGAACGCTCACTAGGAAACTGTGTGGGTTGGAACTCAAATTGAATTTGGCATTGCGTGGCAAACCCCCTGCAGGCTTGTGGGTCCCCACTGAAGCGAGGGGGAGGTGGAATGCGAGGCTCACCTGTCGGGTAGCTTGCGTTCGTAGGGGCTGCCGCCATGGGGGGATCTCCAGTAGGTGGAGCAGTGGAAGGCTCAGAAGGCACTTGAGCTAGCAGGACATCGAGTGCTTGCCCAATGCGAACCTGCTGGTTTTCGTAGTCCTCCATGCGGGATGCCAGTCCGCGGAGCGCTCGTCCGACATGAGGTGTGGCTTCCTCAGAAGGATCCATGGCCCGAAAATAATGTCAGGGAGCCGGGAGCCCCCTCTGGGGAGTAGTCCGGATCTAGGAGGAAGCCCCTCAGGAGGGATCAGGATAGTGGTATCCAGGGATAAGCAGAAAGGGTAATCGGGTTCAGGCTATAGGTCACAAGGCAGGCAGAATATAATCAAAGTCCAAAGTCCAGGCAGGGGGTCAATAGCAGGCAGAGAATCAGCGATGTCCAGGTCCAGGCAAAGGGTCACAACAAGGAATCAGGCAGATATAAGTAGGGAAAACAGCAAGGGAACCCAGGAAACTCTCAGGGAACAGAATCCTATTTTCGGGCGCCATCTTGGCGTCTCAGGCGTCCTTTTATGTTTGAATTTGGCGCCCTTGCGTCAGCGTCAGCGCGCCTGCGACCGTCGCGCCGCGCTGACGTCATGGCGCCGGCGTCGGAACCCACGTGGGTTGACTGGGCGCCGCCATCTTGAATTCTTCGCCGCCGGGAGCGGACGCGACTCCTCGCGCTCCCGGCGGTCTTGACAGGAACAGACCAAAGTCACTGGTGGTGAATCTGTTCTTGTCCCACAAATTAGTTATCTCAACACAAACTCCTGTAATTTTCCTAGATCACTATTTACATTAAAGTCACTCACTTAGCTGCATCTGCCACTCACTGATGCTCATAGTGAGCTGTTAGCTCTTCCGCGACCTTCAACAGTATTCCAATGATTTGCAGCCCCATTTAACATCCATTATCTGGTCATCAGTAAAGTGCAGGTTGACTAAAAGTCATTGACGGCAAGCACCCAACTCTTAAATGGAATGACAGTCTGAATCCGCCATGGGTCCTGCGGGTTTCGGGCTTGCACATCACTACTGCTCAGGGACCCCCTTACATCATAACAAAGTTATCAAAATAAAAATAGTTGCCATTTAGTAACAGCTCCAAGTTCACTCCTAATCTTACCATAACTGGCCTTCTGACTATCTAGTAGAGCAAAATAGATTTCCAGTGACACTGGCTTATCCACTAGTCTGTTGTTTAATTTAGAAGTTGAAAATTGGTTGTCAGTTGTGTGTATTCGTGGAATTAAACATTAAATGATGATTGCAAAAATACCATAAGATATCATCTGTTTCAATAGATGAATGCTGTTGGAATCACAGAAAATGTGAAAGGAGACAGTAGAAAGTTTGAAATTTGGTATAGCGGCCGAGAGGAAGTTTACGTTGTACAGGTGTGTTTTGATTCAGCTTTCCTCCTATAACAGGCTTGTGGTTATTAAACATGTGCTATATTACATGATGATATTGCTGTAAAGAGCAGATATACTCACAAAACACAAACATCTGGTAAATGTACCAGCTGCTCAAGTATATAGGAATAATAATAACATAAAAACACAGATGAATCAACCATAATAGATCTTATTTCTCCATTCAGCCAGCCAAACTTAGTAAGGGAAGTTGTGTTTCAGTTAAAGTTGCAGGTCTAAAAGTCCATGTATAGGGATATACTAGTAGTAAGACATTCATTTAGGGGGTTATTTATCAAAGGTCGATTTTAGAGCTTTGTGAGCTTTTTTAGACCTCAAATGAACTCACAAATCTAAAGGTTTCTAATTTAAGAAAAAACTTGAATGTAAAAAACTCGAATTGGTGAATTCAGGCCAAAAAAAACCCTTGAATTGATCGAGTTTTTAAGTGAGACTCACCGAAAAAAATCAAACATCATGAAAGCTATTAATATCTTCAAGTGGTTCAAGGGATCACAGCCATTGACTTCTTTAGAACTTAGACAGGTTTTAGCTGGAGTATTTTCAGATTCAAGCTATTTCCAAGTTCAGGGTATAATAAATCTCGAAAAATTATATTTTTTTCTTTTAAACAATAAAAAAAAAAATTTTGAATCCTTAAAATCTAATTTTCACCAAAAAATACCCTAGAAAACGACATTTTTTGTGGAAAAAACAACTCGACCTTTGATAACCCCCTTAATGTAGATTTCCTTGGGACTGAATTGGATTGCAACATACTAGTTACTATACACCATCGTTTAAGATCTTCTTTTGCTATTAAAAGTAGTAATTCTGTAATTTGATATTATCTTCACTGCTTCCCTGAATGCAGAAACAATCTAACAGAAATCAACTCTTCACTTTCCAAGCCACCATTCTCACAATGCCTCTGATTCTCCTTCTTCTGCTTCTTCTTCCTTCTTCCGTTAATCACAGAATATACAAGCATTGTAAACAGTAGAATCATGGCAGGTAGAGGGCTGACTACTGATACTGTAACGTTTCAATGGTATGAGTAGTCAGACACAGCAGGGGAGTCACTGCTTTCAGAAGCAAATATATTTACAAATAACCTTTTCATCAATAAATGTTTTGTAATATATATATATATATATATATATATATATATATATATATATATATAAGTTGCTTAGAATTTAATTTTTTTCATTATGCAAAAAAAAGAATTAGCTGGACATTCCCTTTAAGAGGTATTTTGTTTGCAAGTTTTTTTTTTTATCCTGTTCAACTAGTTGCTCAGGCCAAGGAGACAATGTAATGTTATGCTTTATTTGTAATTTAACAAATGTAATGGTACTGAATTTATGTCAGTGAGCCTCTTTATTTACATTATTGATTTGCTAGCTATTTTTTTTTCAATTTTGTTTTGTATTAATGAATGTGGTCATTAAGGGAACATATATCTTCTCTATTGTTTGGCTAGAAGCAACTGCAGTTAGTTTTCATTTCAACTACTACAAGTTGGAAAAACAAATAACCCATTTAGCTTCTACCCAAGCTTTTGGCAGTTTGAGAATGATGCACCGTAGTTATAGGGAAAGATTTGAGCTGATATATTTCTATGCACTTATTCCCCAGGCCCAGACATCTGAGCAGAAGACAGCTTGGCTGATTGAAATCAGGAAGGTACTAACAAGGCAACAGGAACGTATGAAAGGTATTGGTACCCCAGGCTGTAGAGATATATGAATATAATCATTAGGTTGTACAAGCTATAAATCCTTGTCATGCATTTTTTTTACAGTTCAAAGACAGAAATCGAATGTATCAACAGACCAGCTTTCATTGTCACCACAAATGAATGAAGGGTAAGTTACTGACTGATATAACTGTACTATAGACCAGACCCTTGCTTTCCATTGGCTTTATCCACATTTAGCTTTGTAGTTGCAGTAATCAAAGCAAATAGATGAATGGTTGCCCTAGGGTACTTAAGGTACAGGTATGGGATCAATTATTTGGAAACCTATTATACAGAAAGCTACAAATTACAAAAAGGCCATCTCCCATAGACTCTGTTTTATCCAAATAATCCAATTTTTTTAAAATGATTTCCCTTTTCTCTGTAATAATAAAACAGTAGCTTGTACTTGATCAAAACTAAGATATAATGAATCCTTATTGGAGGCAAAACCAGCCTATTGGGTTTATTTAATGTTTATGTGATTTTCTAGTAGACCAAAATTAAGGAAATATCCATTATTGAGAAACCCCCAGCTCCCACACAGGCCCCATACCAGTACTGGGAAGTGGCAAATTTCTAAGGGACATAACTATAGATGGACACTGTGTGTTGTCTTTTCTATATCTACAGAACCAAAGTACCAGTTGGTGCATCTAAGAGTTTAGCAGTATATTATAAAATAATTCTACATGTGAATCATTAGGTTAATATCACACAGGATACTTTTAGGCTGAGCTGATTTCAGATGGCTAAAAATTATCCATATTTGCCTCCTGCAGCACCAATGTGGGGGCAGATTTATCAAAGGTCGAGGTGAATTTTCGAACTAAAAAAAAATTTGAATTTCAAGCTATTTTTGTGTGCCTTGAATAGGAAATAGTCAAAATTCGATTAGAATCTGAAAAAAATTGGAAAATTCAAGTGTTCTAGCCTATGGGGGACCTCCTAGAAACTATTTGGAATCAATTGGTGGACTTTGAAAAATCTAAGGTTTTTTTGAGAAAACTTTGATTCGAATTCGATCGAATGCGCTATCACTTCAATTTGTATGATCCGAATTCAGCCGAATACGGACCTATTTGATCGAAAACCGACCTATTCTGCCAAAAAAAACCTTCAACTTAATTTCAGTTTATCTTTTTGAATTCGAATTTCGAAATGTTTCAAATTCAAAATTCGACCTTAAAGGATACTGTCATGGGAAATTTTTTTTTTTTCAAAATGAATCAGTTAATAGTGCTGCTCCAGCAGAATTCTGCACTGAAATCTGTTTCTCAAAAGAGCAAACAGATTTTTTGATATTCAATTTTGAAATCTGACATGGGGCTAGACATATTGTCAATTTCCCAGCTGCCCCAAGTCATGTGACTTGTGCTCTGATAAACTTCAATCACTCTTTACTGCTGTACTGCAAGTTGGAGTGATATCACCCCCTCCCTTTTCCCCCCCAGCAGCCAAACAAAAGAACAATGGGAAGGTAACCAGATAACCGCTCCCTAACACAAGATAACAGCTGCCTGGTAGATCTAAGAACAACACTCAATAGGAAAAACCCATGTCTCACTGAGACACATTCAGTTACATTGAGAAGGAAAAACAGCAGCCTGCCAGAAAGCATTTCTCTCCAAGAGTGCAGGCACAAGTCACATGACCAGGGGCAGCTGGGAAATTGACAAAATTTCTAGCCCCATGTCAGATTTCAAAATTGAATATAAAAAAATCTGTTTGCTCTTTTGAGAAATGGATTTCAATGCAGAATTCTGCTGGAGTAGCTCTATTAACTGATGCGTTTTGAAAAAAACGTTTTCCAATGACAGGATCCCTTTAATAAATATGCCCTGTGGTGTCTACTTCAGTCACCAGTGGGTCCAAATTGAATGAACGAATAGCATTTTACATAAGTAAAAACAAATAAGTTGGCAAATAGCAGAGTTGAGTAGAGTGCCTTGTAATATCTTGTTTAAGTTGTTAAGGCGAACTATCGTGAAAATGTAATATAAGCTTCATCATACTAAAATAAGAAACTTTCTAAATACAATCAATTTAATATTTTGCATTGTTTCTGAAATAATCAAGTTTATCTTCACTATCTCTCTCTCAGCATCTGTTTCTCTTCATTCTGTCTTCATGCAGCAGTTGGGTGTCATTGACAGTTAGATCCAATATATCTTATAGGGGGGGGCTCCCTTTCCTAAATGTATTAGAGCTCATTCAAATAACTGATTCCACTACAAACAAAATCTTAACAAAATCCTGCACAAATCCTGCATGTAGAGAGACATAATGTCTGGTCTGATTTTAATAGAGTGAGCTCTAATACACCTTCTAGGCAAAAGGAGCCCCCCCATAAGATATATTGGATCTAACTGTCAATGACACCCAACTGCTGCATGAAGACAGAATGAAGAGAAACAGATGCTGAGAGAGGATTAGTGAAGATAAACTTGATTATTTCAGAAATGGTACAGAATATTTAATTGATTGTATTTAGAAAGTTTCTTATTTCAGTATGTGGAAGCTGATATTAAATTTTCATTTTTTATGATAGTTCCCCTTTAAAAATGTTTTGAGACCAAAAATATAGAAATATTAAGATGACAGTTTCTTTATAATCGTTATAATAAATATTTCTTTGATTAGGAAGCTGCAGAGATCTTCTGTAAGTTCGGAGGAGAATGACTCTGAAAACAGCAGTCCTATAATGCTGGAAGGCTTAAATCTCTCGCCTATCCACAAGTCATCCAGAGGTATGTACAAAACAATAATAGCTGCACAACAAAATTATTTATGGCCAAATGAAACAGCATACACCTTGTATAAAACAGTAAATACATACATGTATATATATCCCCACTGTACAGACCATAACATTCTGTTTAAGACCTCTCTTACCTTCTCAATACAGGCTGGACTGGAATGTCACAATCTGTAGAAATCTGCGAGGGGCTTGATGGCTGGTCTAATAATCACTGCTCTTGTCCCTGCTCGGACACAGAAGAAGAGGACACAGTCCAGCTGGTTAGGATTCTGTCTATTTACTCTGATGTTCCCAAATAAATACACATTATACATATACATTGCTAAACAGGCTTCTCACATGCGTGCAGTGTTTTAAATCCAGTGCAATTTACAGGTTTTAAACAGTCAGCAAAGCAAGATTAAAAAAAGAATATATTAGTTTCTGCCTTTAACGGGCAAGTCAAACTCGACATAAACATTTGCCTTCTAAAAGAAAGCATAATTCTAAGCAGATTTCCAATTTACATTTATCAAAAATGTTTAGCGCTTTTAAAGTTATTTGTAAAAAACAATTGCTATTAAAAACAGCATTTGCTTAACTCCTGGTTGTTACTTTTTAAACAATGTTGCAAAAGTCTTATTTCCCCAGCAAACAGGTCTGTTACTCAGCTGCCTTGTCTTACATTGTATCAACAGTCTGAGCCACAAGGGGAATAGAAAATGACAGACACTGTTTCAATTTGCTTAGAATAATGTTTTCATTTATTATTCAAAAATTAATTTTTTGAGTTGACAGTCCCTTTAATGAAAAGACATTAACCAATGCTCTGGAGCAAAGCCCAGCATGCATTGCCACATATGTAGTGAAAAAATGTAGGCGTCCGATTTGCTCAACACTGATTAGAGAAGCAATCATGCTACGCAAGGTGTTATGCAAGGATAAGTTTAGCCACACCAAAATTGATACCAACTGCTTTTGCCAAGAGTTGAACTATGTAAAAAAACAACTACAAATGGATCAATAATATGTTTGGTTTTTTTTACATGTCCAAAAAACATTAGTGAGTTTAATATCAATGTATTATTAGTGAATTCAGTTCTAATTCAGTTCTGATAATGGGATCCATTATCCAGAAGCCCATTATCCAGACAGCTCCTAATTACAGGAAGTCCATCTCCCATAGACTCCTTTTATCCAAATAATTCAAATTCTTAAAAATGATTTCCTTTTTCTCTGTAATAATAAAACAGTACCTTGTACTTTATCCAACTACAATACAATTAATCCTTATTGGAAGCAAAAAAGGCTTATTGGGTTTATTTAAATGTTTACATGATTCTTTTTAGTAGGCTTAAGGTATGACGGTCCAAATTACAGAAAGGAGGTTGCGGCTTGTGTGCCCCTTTGTAGGAGAAGCTGTTGTCGGTGCAGACCTGGGCTGGCACAGCTCACAAGAGCCAGGGGCCCACCGGGTTTTTTCCCTGGTGCCCAGTCCGACCCTGAAAGATTTGTGGCAGAAAGGATGCCACAAATCACCAGAATTTATGATACCATTGACACTTACACTTGGGTAAATAATGACAGCTATCCCAAGTCAAATTAGGCTTGTTACAAGTAAACATGAGTGCTGCGGCTTTAAAATTGTCAGCGGTAAAAAGTGTGCAGCTTTAAAGGGCGATTCATTCAATAAATACAATGTAAACAGACACAGCTGCATGTTAAAGGGTCTGTGTTTAGTATCTGTAATTCAAGGCTCTCAAGCTGTATTGATAGATCAGTACTGAATGTCTGACTACTGCAGAATTGCCACCTCCAGGACCCCATATCTTAGGGATGATAGTGCGCTGTATTGAGCTGCAGCATCCAGAAATTCCTCATGGAGCACCAGAATGTTGGGTTGCTGCCAGTTATTCCCTACAGGAGTGAGTAGCAACTTGATACCTTAAAGTGCTCCCTAAGGACTTTGGTTTGCATCGTAAGACTCAATATCTGGTCCAAGGGAAGTCATTACATTAGTGGGAAATTTTATACTAACAAATCTTAACTACAACATCACTATCATGCAGCATCAATTTCAATGCTTTCAAATGTGCATGTTTACCTCTTCAGTTTAAATCTGTAATGCTCGTCACAGCCAGGATAAGAAGATTTGCCCCCTTTTGCACACATTATTCTATTTTATAATATTAATATCAAACATAGTTGACTGTTGCTGTAGTACAAATTTGCTTTAGAAAATGATGTGCATGAATTATAATGGATTTTTTTTGGGGGGGGATAACAATGATTTTTTGGGAGTAATTGAATCTACATTGTACTGTTTTCCAGTCTCCTGGTAAATATAAGGCTTTGGCGGACTGCAAGAAAAAAGGTTCTGAAGATATTTTGGTGAAAAATGGAGATGTAATTCAGCTTCTGCAGGAAGATGGTGAGGGACTGTGGTAGGTTTTTAGATTTTCGTTGCCATTCATAAATGATTGGACTGAAATTGAAACATATTCATAAATTGCACATCAGAAGAGGCAGACCCGATTTATGCTACTGGATATGGAAGCAGTGAGAGGCAGGCTGTCAGCTACTGACACTTGGGAGTGAGTGGTGATTAGCTGCTGCTGCCCTGAGCCACACACTCATAATACCACCTGACCTTCTGGCCCAACAGTGCAGACACCTGTACATTAGAATTAACACCTACATGATGAAGGCAGCTTGATTCATACCAAAGAATCAGAGCACTGCTCATTGGGCCACATCTGGGGAATGTTCCTTACGGGACTTACTACAATGTATAGTATAAAGTGATACAAGTATCACAGAGACCAGAAAGGTATATATCACCTGATTATGGCATCTGTATGCTGTGGGTGATAACAGGTTTGCTCCAGGTCTTCTAACCCAAATCAACCAATCAGCACAGCAGTAAATACCACCTGCAAACTGGTTGCAGAGCTTGATTACAATAAAAATCTTCCCCTTATATGATGGGACAGTGTTAAAGGAGAAGGAAAGCTATCGAGGCAGTTTACTGCCAATAGATTGGCCACAATAGTGCAAGCTAGAACGCTATATTTATTCTGTATAATGCTTTACCATACCATAGGAAACATTTGTAAAATCCCTCTCTCTTTGTTTAGGATAGCAGTTGCCATATTAGCTTTTTGTGACATCACTTCCTGCCTAAATCTCTCCATACTCACTCATTGCACTGAGCTCAGATTACAGCAGGGAGGGAGAGAGGAGCAAACTGAGCATGCTCACGCCTGGGGCAAGGAGGTTTAAGCTGAAAGAAGGAAGTCTGATACAGAAGCCCATGTGTACACAATAGAAGGAAAGAAATGCAGTGTTTCTTCTGACAGAGGACTCAGAGCAGCATTACTTGAAGGATTTACTGGTATATTTATGTAGACCTTTCTGATAAAGCTCATTTAGTTTTAACCTTTCCTTCTCCTTTAACCGGAGTCAGAAGGCAAGCTAAAATACACACAAATAATACCTAGTTTTATTACTTTGTACACCGTGTCTACTTGTGGAATTATATTTTCCATATGTTTATGTAGCCTTATAAATTATATGCAATTAGGTTGGTGAAGAATTTAAACCGAAAAAAAGAAGGCTGGATCCATGGGAACAACTTGCAGATAGTCATTGGTGAATGCAGAATACGTGCAGCCAAAATGTCAGGTAAGAAATAAGGGTGAAGAGTAAACAGTATCTGAATTAAAAGTCTTTTTATAGCAAGCAGTTACTGGTTAAATACTGTACACGGATATTTGCACAACAGCTCCCTCGTTTGCTTCAGTTCCTAATATCAAGCTCTTTTCCGCCCCCGCAGAGCGTGATTTATAAAGTGACACCCACTGTGATGTATGGTCGCTCTGTGATGTGGAGGAATGTAGTCGATTAATGATTCTGAGACAAAACTAAAAGTCTAATTGGCACAGCAAATAATAGAGAAATAAAGAAATGATCTATAATCCTGATCTGTCAGGGCTGTAGGGGTGTGCTCAGACATGCCTTTGGTACACAAATGACTAAAAGTAGCTTTACGGCACACAAGCAGTTAATATGATACAAACACACAAAATAATATCTTCACCCGAAACTAAAGTGAGAGATACGACGGTGAACAGTTTCAGATAAACGCTGGATTACATTCCAACCAAACAACAAATGGGCTGGGCTAAAACTTGACATCATTGTAAGCAAGATTTCAGTCATTAGGTCACAACTACAATTCCTTCAACCAACCAACTGCAAGTAACATTTGCTTTACAAACTAGTTTTATTGAACTGTGAGCTGCCCGGGGTGCAGAGTGTATTTAGAGGAAAGGGAAACACATGGTAAATCACCTTGCTCTTCTATTTTTTTAATTCTAAACTTCATCCCAGATACATCTGCTGTCATCATTGCAGAAGTGTTAATACCATGGAGTTAATGGATAGGAGCTGACTTGTGTTCCGCTGACGTCAGCAGCTTGTTTCTGCTTAACTGGAAAGCTTGTGCTAACACATTTTAAGGGGGGGGGGGGGCACACATGGGGGTGCAATGTGCAGACAACTGTAAATCACTCAGCTTTAGTCTAGTTCAAACCAGGTGGGTAGAAAGTTTAGCGACTGTTGCAACAGAGGGAAATGTTATGTACATGGATAGAAATAAATGTGTAAAAAGCACGTTACCTGTATTCCTGTAGCTGATAGGAGTGTTTACATTCTGACACTGGGGACAAGTCACAGATTAAACATTAACCAACGGGCCGAGAGAAAGCAGAACATGTGCAGCAATGAATGCCCTGTGCCTGGTGCAATGCTATATTTAGGAACAAGTGACAATTAGAAAATACTCTTGTTTTTCCTGAGCTTTTTGTCTTTGATGTGCCAGGCAGCAACCTGCGTAATCATAATAACAAAGGAGAATAGCGAGCAAGGCAGGCTTACTGAGTGACATTTATAGATGTTACTTTGGCAGCTCACGAGGAATTTCAGAATACACTTTTCTAAAACCTTATATCAACAGTAACGTTTTTGAACTATTAAAAGAACAGAAATTATTCTGAAGTGCAGGGCTGATAAACATTAGATACTGTTTCAACTGTTTTACTATATTTTTCGCCCTACGCTGGGTTTAATAACCATACAGCACACACATTTGGATTCTAAAGCTGGATATACACTGGAATTTTAACAGGACCCGCTTTGCCAAGTTTCGGGTGCACAGTGATCGCATCTCAAATGCACAACCAGTCAGAATATCTTGAGTGACTTATTCAGAGAAATATTTAACTCTAAAGCTGTATTTTTCACTGGAGCTCAGTCTTATAAAGTGCCTGGCAAATGCATTTATAGACAACTCCAAATGTGCCAGAATGGTTTTTTTCAATATTTTTATTCACCAACTAAAACAGAAACATTTTAATGACAAAACAGGTTTGTGTAGATCTCTTAAAAAGATGTTAAAAGCTGGAAGAAGTGTTTCGACCCAGCACAGTCATATTTAGCAGAGGCAGCATTTGCCACGTTTGACAGCTATAAACTAAACACCTTCCTAAGCATTTCAAAAAGATTTCATGAAAGCCCCCAAAAGAGCCTATCTATAGGCTTACATTGCAATCTCCTGATAAACACTCATAGTGACACTTGTGATGGTTGCCTGAAAAAGCAGCCACTGCCAAGCACTGGTGATAATGTTGGTCAGGCAATTGCAGAGTAGGTCTATGGAGGGCTATTTTGGACATTTTGGGGCAAATTTACTTAGCTCCGAAGTTGCGCCAGCGTTGGCTTTGCCGCACCTCGCCAGGGCGCTGCTAATTCACAAAGATCAGAAGTTGCACTCAGAGAATCGAAAGGTAGCGATGTTGCGCTAGCGTTAATTCGTCAAGCAAATCGATGTTACGCTAGCAATGTCTAATTTGCATACGGCGCCAAGTTAAAGTACAATGGACGTATATGTAGCAGCAAATACATTACACTACACAAGCCTGGGAAAGCTTCATAGAATAAAATAGAGATGTTATTTTGCCCTATACATGTGCCCACTGTATAGTTTAGGTGCCATATGTTAGGAAATGTAGGGGGGAAGGAGGGTACCCCCAAAAACATATACAATCTTTTTCAGTCTATCACCTTTAAAAAAGTAAGACGCCAGTGTTTTTTGGGACTTAGAAAAATTTCAACTTTTTTTGAAGCAATCCCTATCTACTCTATTGCACTTCGCCTGGTCTGAGGTGGCGAAGGCAAGTCTGGCACAAGAGGTAACGTTCAGTAAAATGCACAAGTTAGTGAATTAGCAGAGTTATGTCCCTTCGCCATATCGCAACTTCGCCTGGCGTAAGGATGCGAAGTAGTGCTAGAGTAGGTCCACTTCGCTAGCGATTTTACGCCAGCACCCGTTAGTAAATCGGCGAAGTAACTAAATGATGCCACGCTGTCGAATTTGCACTAGCGTTAGCCACTTTGCGCTTTAGTGAATTTGCCCCTTTAACACAACATTTTGGAGCTAGTTAAAAACACTGCACTTAAAGCACCTTATTCTTACAGGGCTTCTTTACCAAAATATTGCAAAGTAGATCATGGCATATTTTTCCCACAATGCATATTTCCCTTCCAGGATGCCAGGTAATTATGGCTGCTATATTTAGGTACAAAGTTTACCACTAGTTGGTAAAATTCTTGCACATTTATGCAAGTAGGGTCTGCTAGGAATAGGGCAAATTTATGCAAGAAGTATCTTTTTCTTTTTGAACTTTATAGATGAACTTCTTCCAGTGGCCTCCTAATTACATGAACATTGCCAATTTTATATACTTGTTTGCTTATAATATCTCTTCCTGGCCATAGTTCCCCTTACCTTTTCATTAGTTTTTTTTGATACCCATTAGCAAGCAGATTTTAAAGCCAGCAGCTCTCTCTTGAATGACCATCCTGCCCTACCTCTAGCAGTTTTTTTACAGCAACTCTACTAGATCTCTATCATGCTAGTTCTGGAGTCCTGTGTTGGAGCTTTCTTAGGCTGCAGTAGCCTCTATCTTGTTTTTTTCACATTCTGGCCTTCCAAAAAAGAAAATTTACTGGAAGTTACAATATTGGCAGAGTTCTAGATCGCTGTCTGCTCTTGAGTGGTAGGAGTTTGAAGTGAATTCTTCTCTCTCTAGCGATAGGACACTGAAAGAACAGAAACGTATGTTGTGAGTTTGGTGTGCTCATGAAAATTTGAACTAGAAAAAAAATATACATTACAAATAGGAGCACTCTGCATATACTGTAGGTGAATTACCTGGGTGCTAGTAAATTACATTAATATAAGTCCAAAGTACAGCACTTAGCAGGTCTTCATAAAGGAAAAGGTGATATTTAGTTAGCCCAATGTTTTGGTCAAAGCTGGTGACCTTTATTATGGGAAATAAAGAAACCCTTGAGAAAATAACTGGCTGTGAAGGAAATGTTGGGCTAGGTAAATAACACTTTTTGTGAAGACCTGCTTATCTTATATTGTTACAAAAGTATCTAAGTATCTATTCTGGGCTCTGTGCCAAAAGCCAATTAAGTTAGAAACTTTGTATCTTTTTCTGGCTGTCCAGTGCAGGAGATCAAAGAGAAAATCTGGACATTTCAGTAACAAACCCGGGACTGCGGGTTGAGCTGTCAAAATCTGAACTGTCCCACGAAAAATGGAACAGTTGGGAGGTTTGCATTAATATTTCACAATGACACTGGGTATTACTTCTCTTTCAGATGGAGCCCTGTGTAGCACCAGGAAGTTAAGTTCCCCTTAGAACTCGGCTGCTTATTTGAGAAACATCTTTGGCGCCTGGATTTGGAGCTGCTCTTACGGATAACTTTCACCTCGTTTTAAACAGCACACTCATCCCATGAGACATTTTCATAATCACACATGACACTTTTAAAGTCATCATTTTGTAAAAAGGAATTCTGTAAATACAGTGGAGTCATTTTTTCCATGTTCCATGTCATTTTTCCCCATCTTGGATAAGGAAATGTTTTTAATCAGATGTAAATACCTGCATTCCGGACACTTCATTCCAGCATTTTGTTTTTGATTAAAACATTTACACTTCAATCTTGAGGACTGAGTGCACATTCTGATATGGATACTTATAGAGGCACCATTGGAACCATCTTTTTTTTTACTTTATATGAACTTTGTCATATCCTTGAAAATGTTGGCAATTGCACATTTACTTCCACAATCTGCATTTTCTGCTATAATGTGGCACATTGCAATAAACCTTGGCTGACCATCCTACCTTTTGAGGTTAAGGATTTTGTATGCTTCTTTTAAAATGAATGTTTACATAAACTGTTATTTATTGATAATTTGATGTTCCCTAAAATAGCAGACTGCATATTGAAGTTGCAATCCATAAATCACGAAGCAGTTACACATATTAAAGGGAAAGGATACCTTTCTACTGTACATAATATTTAATAAAGTAAAAAGATGATTAAATATGTTAACCTGAAATGTCATAAATTGTACTATTATTGAGATTTACAAGTTTTACAAAAAAAATTAAGTGTTAATAACCCCTGTAATGGAAAGCACCAGCAATTAATAAGTAGGACCAAAGCCATATTCATATATACTGTAGGTAGCCCCCCAGGTACCTATATAAAAATGTAATTTTTTTTAAAGAAAAAACAAATTATCCCCCCTTGTGCCGCCAGACCTTGCTGTCTAAATACAGTGGCGGAGCTGGGGTGAGAAGTGCTGCAGTCATTGGTGTGAACAAAATGATGTCACATGCACGCAAGTCATGTCACGGTGCAATGGCAGTTGGCGGACTGAGGGGTGTCCTTAGGGCTGGTACTTCAATATACGACACAGCACCACCAATGCAGGAATTTAGTTTAAAAGGCCTTTATTAGGACATATGGCTTTCGACCTGTAACAAGGCAATGTTTCAGGCCTGATCTCGGCCCTTTATCAAGTCCTTAGGTCTAGTTCCTAGGCTGGCACCGGACCAAAATACAGAACTGTATCTGACCCTCCCTGTCATATTATGCTAGTTAAAAAGTCATGTAGACCAGACTCTTAGACATGAATGGAATCTGCCATTGTGCTACTTCATTGCCCTCGCAAAGAACTGTTTTCACTGTTTTCACGGCTTCAAATGAAGGTATAGCCTCGTCATTTGTTCTACTTCTATTCTAATTGAAAAATATCCTTTTATGTTGCCATCTATCTGTAATGTCCTCATTTAATTATTCCATCACTCTAACCCAGTGATCCCCAACCAGCAGCTCGTGAGCAACCTGTTGCTCTCCAACCCCTTGGATGTTGCTCCTAGTGGCCTCAAAGCAGCTGCTTATTTTCGAATTCCAGGCTTGGAGGCAAGGTGCACTGCCTAACAGAGCCTCAGTGTAGGTTGACAATCCACATAGGGGCTACCTAATGGCCAATCATAGAATGTATTTGGCAGCCCAAGAACATTTTTCATGCTTGTGTTGCTTCCCAACTCCTTTTATTTCTAAATGTTGCTCACGGATTCAAAAGGTTGGGGATCCCTGCTCTAACCAGTTTAGTTGCACGTCTCTGCACTCTCTCCAGCTCATTTATATTCCTCTTAAGGACTGGAGCCCAAGACTGCACTGCATACTCAGGTGAGGCCTTACCAGGGACCTATAAAAAGGCAAAATTATGTTTCAATCACTGACATTTAGTGGCCACTGAATGACACTGCCTAGAGTTGCACAGTTTGTTATCCACACAAATCCCCAAATCAATCTCCATTATGTAGGCCCCAACATACTTCAATTTCATGTATAATGAGCCTTTAAGAAATATTCTGATTAAGTGCATAGCTGTGCATTTATCAACACTGAACCGCATTTGCCAATTTGCTTCCCCATTTCCAATTTCCAATGTCATGCACAGTCACACTAATTTCCAACTAAGAATTGCTCCATCAGTATGAAATTTTGCTGTTATGGGTCAGGTGTGACGTTTCTACTGTTATACTTATTTTTGTTATAGACAAAGGTGCAGCAAATGTCTTTTATGACTCTTTATACCGGAAGGGTGAAACCTGAGAGGCAGGTAAGCTATAATGAAATGGCATGCCATGCGGGGTCTGGAAGGGACCAGAAACAACAACTGTTTATAATTTTCTTATTTTAAATGGTTTGTGAGTCCATATATAAAAAGTTGCATAATGACAGCAAATGTAACTATAAGTAACTTCACAATATATGTTCATTACAAATGCTCAGCAATGTTAAAGTTATTCTTAAATGTAATCACTATTGAAAGTATTGGTATGGTCTGTATTGTCTCCTGGAGTTCTGATTCTGACTATATACAACCTTGAAACAATGTTACAATATTTAGCGCTCCCTTTCCTTGCACATTTCTGTGATTCTCCTCTTCTTTACAGGTCTGTTAATCACAGCACATTGTCTGCAGGTTTACTACTAGAGCACTGTATTAATGTAACCTATAGTCTATATAGGTACTGTATATAGGAAAGTTATATGGAATTCAATTTACTTTCATTATTCAAAATACATTTCATTTACCATTCTTTAAAACTAATTTCAGATCCTATATTTCAAAAACCTTAGGTCAACAACTCAGCTAAAAATGAACACAGTATATAGGACTTGTGCTAAAAATGTATAGTGCCTATTTTTAAAATAAAAAACATTTTCCTTAGTTTTTTATAACTGAACTCAAACCCTTTCCCCCTATAAATAGGGTAATTTGTTCAAAGGGAAATTAGAAGCTATGCATAAGCAAACCCCTCCTTTCCATAAGCTGCTACCTTTGTAATATTATATGTAATATAATGTAATATTATGTAATCATTATACAGAGAGCCTATCTGTGGACTGTAATTTGTTTAATCAGCTTCTCCTCTGCTCATAAAATACAGGATGTAGTTTATTTTCAGATAGGAAGTTAGAAAGTGAAATTGTTTTCATTTTTTGTTTGGTGCAATGAATAATGGCAATCATATATTGCTTAATTAAACAACTGGTAAAAAGTATGGTGAGCTCAAACCCTATTTATTGAGCTCATGTTGAAAAATGCTGTATACTGTTCCTTTAACACGATAGGATAATCCAACGAGCAGTTTAGCAGAAGAGGACGGCTAGGGATTGTTCACAACAGCAAATCAGACATTCTAGGAGTTGCAGTTGCGTTTGCGCAATTTTTTCCGAAGACAATTGTGCATGAAATCCCATTCATTAAATGTATTTGCATTAATATGTGCAATGACACTGAGAATTCTGAAAAAAAAACATGGTGGTTGTGCTGGAAATAACCGTTTTACTGCAGTTAAACCTTTAAAATCTCAGTTTGATTGGAAAGAGATGCCTTTGTAATCCTTGTTAACGCAAACGAAAAAATGGAGGTACATATTTACTACCCAAAATTACACAAACCTAATGTTCTTTGCAGTAGCAGAAGGTCTAAAAAAATACCTGACACCATGTTTACAATTCCTTAACTGACTATTACAGCAAAGCACACGGAGGAGGGAATTATGAAGGTCCCATAGGTAGAAGGGCAAACTGTAGCCCACAGCACAACTTGTGGTTAACTGAACTCATGACAACAATATCTAAGGCCAGAAATGATACACTGTATATTTATGTTGTGTTCCAGTTTCATCCAGCTGCTATTGCTGCGGAATAATCAACACTCTCATTTCCCACACCCTAATAACACTACATTTTATCTCCTTAAGTCTTCATTACAAAATTATTGGGCAATAATTTGTCCAGTATAATTTACCTTTAATGCAGTCTACAATTTTAGGTTATGTACCTTCTGTTCTTCTGAGGATTAAGTGACTGATCAATGTATAGTGACTTGGGGAAACAAATGTGATTTTTTTAATAAAAACTATTGACTTAATGATAAAGGTCGTTCATGAGTCATAATTACACGTTTAGGGTGTTTCACTGTGTTATTGCCGCACATCCAGACCATAGCACAGTGTGAGGTAATAACGTATAAGGATAGTTTTTTTGTGTTGAAACAGCTTAAAGGGAAGCACTTTTTCATGTTCTCTCTTGTTAAACAATAATAGTCTGTTCTGGGTTTTATTGAATTCTGTATTATAAAATAAGAGTATTTTTATGACTGCAAGTGCATTGAGTTAAGTACAATTGTGTAAGGTCCATGATTATGAAATATTAGCAAAACTTTTTTTTCTTTTAAACACATCTGCAGGACTATTCAAGGGTTCTACTTACCTTTGACCTTGTGCTTTGCTTATTTCTGCATCAAACGTATTGTATTTGTTATCAGTGTAATCACAAAACTGACAGCTGGAAACTGCATCTCTCTCTCTCTCTCTCTCTCTCTCTCTCTCTCTCTCTATATATGTATATATATATATATATATATATATATATATATATATATATATACACCGTACCTAGTGCTCTCATGATGGATACACTTTATTTGCTGCTTCTAAGATTTTATAATATATTCCATTGCAATGGAATGTATATCTGCACAGTGCACTATGAAATATAAACATCCCTTTCAGACTTGGGTCAGGGAGGGGTTTGACTAAGTAAAACAGAAGTATACTATCAATATTAATATTAAGAGGATATAGTGTTTGGGGAGTAATATAGGTGTATCATGTGCTGCTAAGTAAGCACATACTATACAGTATATCACACATATTTCACCCAGCTGAGACACCCATGTTAAAGTTCCCCTTGGCTCAGGTGAAAGATCTGCCACAAAAAACAGGAGATTTATTTCATTTGATTCATTTCTCAGAGCCCAGTGACCACGTGCAGATAATGTCTTTTTCATTTAATAAAAGCTCTTCGTTGGCCTCATGACCCAATTGATTTCTTTATTTTTCAGTATTAAAGACATTCCAGAAGGGACTTAATTCACTGTGATTGGATGGCAAGCAATCCTTATTTGTCTCATAAAAAATAATAGAAAGCTTTATCCCACAGTATTAACCGATCTTCGTTGTAGTCTGTATCCAGTCAGTGAATCCGGAAACCTTAGTGTAAAATCCATATTTATCTTTTTGTGCACACTTTTCTCCCCAGCTGGTTATTCCAGTTAGGAACCATAGGTCTTTATGTTGGGTAACATGGGGTCCACCGCTGTCCCCCTCACATGTATCCTTAGCCTCATCTGCATATCCAGCACAGAACATATTGGCATAAACAGAAAATCGGCTTGATCTCTTGCATGCAGCACGGTTAACAAATGGCACAGCCAACTTCTGAAGAATTATGGCTGACCTCCCATTATACCTAAGATCTCCCCACCCAGACACCATACTGAAAGCATTTCTTTTCAGCAATTTGTCTGTGAAATCCATGTTACCAATACAAACAGGCCTCACATAGTCATTGAGCTCCAGCGGTGTTTCCAGCTCTAGGAGTGCAATGTCGTTGTTGTATTTGCTCTTTGTGGCATTGTAAGTGGGATGAAGGATGATTTTTGCTTTGCGGTATTGTTCCGTTCCCTCAGAGACATCAGTCTTGTGTTCTCCTGTTTAAAATGTAAATTGAATAATATAAATGCATTTTAGTCATGGTGAAAAACAGCAAATATGTTTACATGCAGATTCTGTTCTCAGACTGGATACTTATTCAACTATAGCAAAGTAACTGTAACATTCATGTGCTGTTTATGAGCTAAACTGTGCCTGGCCAAACTCGTCTGCCACAAAAATGAATCCTATAAAGTCATAAACAAAAAACATAAAAAGCAATGCTCATCTGTGATGCTCCTGTACCCTAGCTGTGTGTGTCAGTTTATCCAGTAATAACAGTGGAAATCCACTAGGGGATCATAATATGCTCATAAGTCACAGAGTAAGGGGCACATCATTTCCTAAACTTTACAGGAGTCACTCTTCCTTTAAGGGGAACTGTTGTGAAAATTAAAATTTAATATAAGCTTCCTCATACTGAAATAAGAAACGTTCAAAATGCAATCAATTAAATATTCTGCGTTGTTATAATAGAAATAATCAGTAAGTAAATCTTCACTATTCCTCTCTCGGCATCTGTTTCTCTTCATTCTCTCTTCATGCAGCAGTTGGGTGTCAGATATTCATTGACAGTTAGATCCATATCTTATAGGGGGGGCTTCCTTTCCTAGCAGATGAATTAGAGCTCACTCAAATAGTTGATTCCAGTACAAACAAAATCTAGTACAAATCTTGCATGTAGAGAGACATGATGTCTGGTGATTTTAATAGAGTGACCTCTATAAGATATGACCCCCCTATAAGATACATTGGATCGAACTGTCAATGAATATCTCACACCCAACTCCTGAATGAAGAGAAACAGATTCTGAGTGAGGGCTAGTGAAGATATATGTGATTATTTCAGAAACAGTACCACATTTTTAAGTGATTGTATTTAGAAAGCTTCTTATTTCAGTATGCTGAAGCTTATATTACATTTTCATTTTAGTTTAAACTGCAACTAATGCTTCTCTGCAGAAGAATCTGACTGATTGGTCAAAACATATTAGGGCTCATTTAATTATTGCACCACAAATCTGTATAGTTGCTACTATGTCAATTGCCACAAACCGACTTTTTCAGTGCAATTGTCATGATTTGCAAACACAACTGCGAGTCATTGCATCAAGTGCAATTTTGTTAGCAGAACCCCATGGCTACTGCGATATCGATGGAATTATGGGGCAAAATGCTGCATTGTTGGTAATAAAACACCCAGTTGCATCTGACATTACACTTTGCACACTGGGGTGCTGTAAGTAAATGACCCCTATTATATAGTTATCTTTACACCATTGATACTGAACTAAAACGAATAAACAATGAAATGAAAATCCTTCAACACAGCTGTAATAATGACAGCCATCAGGATAAGAAACAGAACCCATTGGTGACCTCTAATATTCTCATAAGCTGTGGGCACACATCATGCCCAGCTCACTTCTAATGAATTAATTCTACCAAGTTATATTGTTTTCAGAGGCATCACAATATGCAGAGTGTGACTGAAGGGGATTTACCTGCTACTACTTTGAATTCACCGATCTCAAGAAAACAGTGGGCCGCCGTTACAATCCACTTCTCATTTATAATTGATCCACCGCAGAACCCGATATTATCTTTATTAACCAAGTGAACCTGTGGATATACAGCCAATACAAAGGTTTAACAAGTGTTGAGATATTAACAGTTCTGTTTGTCACATGTTGGGCACTACCTCTGCGGATGAATCATTTGGCTCACATTCTGCTATTGACCCTAACAACAGCTTTTGCTCAGTTTCACTCCTTTTATCTTACATGAATTTCTGTCATTCATCCAGGTCATGATCTACTGTATCTAGCAAAGCTAAAGCTAATGCAAAATCACCTCCATCTGACCATTATAATTTTATTAAGTAAGGATAGAATTACTTTTTGATCCATTACTGATCTGGATTAGATGCATTAACACCAAAATGTCCCTGCCACTTCATTGGGCTGATTAGAAATATGTCCAGCAGAAATACACTTTTATATCTGTTTGATTTTAAATGGTTTCTAGCTCATCCCTTTAAAACACATGGAAAGTTCGCATTCTGAAAGAAGTATTTGTAAAGAGCTTGGATCAGCATCAGAGATCTGCAAGTTTCTGTAATTGCTATAACATGGAATAACTATAATAATTTTATAAAGTGAAATAATGAATGACATTCCTGTATAACTCTTCTCATTCTGACTGCAATGTGCTGGATTCATCAGCTGTAATAGGAGTCTAGCTGCCATTGTTCCTACTAATTTTGGATATTTCCCCCATGTCTGTATACAGACAATCACTGACAACAGAATGTTTATGGATTAAATTCGATTCCGAGCCGTCATCCTAAAGTGGCAGTTTGCATTCACGCCATTACAGCCAAGAACATGCGCACATCTAGTGGAAACAGAACCATTTGCCTTTCATACATCACTCTTATTATTGTTATAAATAGCAGCACATTTCCATTCCCATCTGCTTATTTCTATCTATAGTTCTCTTTCCCTAATGCTTTATTTATTGCAAATCTGTAAATGATAGCCCAGTGGTATGTTTGTTATTCAGATTGGATTGTAAGAACATGAAAAAATCCATGAAATCATTCTGATTCTGTGCAGAAATGCTTTATATATGCATGCTGTATTATTGGAGTTTTGTTTCCAAGAGATCTCTATTAAAAGCTTATAGAAAGCTTGTTTGCCATATTATTCTTTTTTTTTTGGATACACGCTGTATTTAAATGCTTCTCAGCTGAGGTATTTTAAAGCTGCTGCTATATCATTATTTAGTATTCAAGAATAATATTTATGGTTAAGAAATGTATTTGCTTTCATTAATTCCTAGTGTTATATATAATAAGCCAATTGATATTAGCCAGAGTTTTATATAATGTGATATTCTGACTTTAAAATTCCTGAATTAACAGGAAAGATAGTTTCGTATCTGTTTGAGGAAGGAGGCAATTTGTACCATTACCCTAAAGGATCACCATTACATCTTACATCCTGCAGACTTTTTTTGAGATTTTTAAGAGGGTGTTTGCTATGCCAGGGGGGAGAAATAAAAGCTCTTTACATCAATAAGTCTTAAACTTAACACCTAATTTATTATAAGAACAAACACTATCATCCAGGATGTCCCAAAAGGTTAGTGACACTGGGCTGTTTCTAGTTCTGTGTATAAGCACCCAAAACTCGACCATTTCACTTGGCTAAAATTGTTTGCGTGACAGCGAAAAACAGTGGGCATTTTTTGCCACAATTTTGTCATGGCAAATGCTATTTTTTCTTGCATCAAATCCATTGGAGTCAATGGGGGTCATTTATCAACACTGAGCAATTTTGCCTAAGGGCAGAAAACCCATGGCAACCAATCAAATCACTGCCTTCATTGTTTTACTTGCAGCTGGCTTTAAAAAGCTAATCACTGATTGGTTGCTATGGGTAACTGCCCATGGGCAAATTTGCCCAGTGTTGATAAATGAGCCCCAACTGTAGTTTTCTTTATGTTTTTTCTTGCGCCAAATGCATTGAATCCAATGGACATTTTTTTTAATGGAGAAACAAAATGCATTTTAAATTCTAGGTCAGATTTGTGAAAATGTTTGCCTCTTACCGAAAACATGAATTTTGCTGCAAATCTGTATCAGAGGAAATACATTCACTCATTTCTACTTACAGACAATATTTGAGATTTCAAATCAGCAAGTGTGTGATGTGAGGCATACAGTGTTACAGTCCATGGCACCCACTAACTCAAATGCTGAGGACTCCGCATTCCACAGTGGTGACTATATCACCAGGGCCAGGTCAGACTTGCCGGGTGTTCTAGGCAACCTGGCTGGCCATGTCGCTCCCCTCTCCCATGCATTCACAAGTTAGTGTATGTGCCCACGTTAGTGTATGTGCGAAAACGAGCATGCACGTGCATTTGCTTGCTAGGTGTCGGCAACAGTGAAGGTATATGCCTGGCACTGCCCAAACTTCGTCTGACGAAGTGCCGAGTGCGGCAAGAAACGCGTAAGTCCCAGACACTCACCGCTTTTTACATTGTACCACCAAAATGCACACATTAAAGCTGAAATTTTGAAAAGAAATATGTAGTCCGTGTCCCTAAGTGGATTTGCAGTACAGCGCAGAGAGAGTGGGATTTCTTATTCCTGCACACAAACGACTTAGCCTGTTAATAGTAATGACCTTAAATTAACTTCAGGGTTAACTGCTAAAATATAAGAAAACACTGTAAATATTGACATTATAAAAACACAAAAGAAAAAATGGCTAGTGACCAAGTGTTCTACATCCACAAGATGGCAGCACAGATTTCAAAACACAAATAGCCTTTGGCAGGAAGGCATTCTGTTTTGCATACTTTAATGTGTCATCACACAGACAAAACAACTTGTACATCTTTCCAATGTTCTGAGCAGAATGATTAATTAAGGTTTCTTAGAACAAGCTGCTCTGTCATTATTTTATGTATTATTTCTATACACATGTTTGTTTAATTGCATAACTGTCTAGTGCTTGTAGCAAAAAAAGCTTCAAAAAACCCCAAAACAATCTGATACATACTAAATGCAGGAGTCCCCAACCTTTTTTACCCATGAGCAACATTCAGATGTAAAAAGAGTCGGGGAGCAACACAAGCATGAAAAATTTTCCTGGGTGGTGCCAAATAAGGGCTGTGATTGGCTATTGGTTTCCCCTATGTGGACTGGCAGCCTACAGGAGGCTCAATTTGGTAGTACATCTGGTTTTATGCAACCGAAACTTGCCTCCAAGCCTGGAATTCAAAAATAAGCACCTGCTTTGAGGCCACTGGGAGCAACATCCAAGGGTTTAGGGAGCAACATGTTGCTTACGAGCTACTGGTTGGGGATCACTGCATAAATGAATTCAAATGATACTGAACTGCTCAGGCACTCACTATAAGAGGATGCATGAAGGTCATTGTGGCTATCCTATAAATGTTCATGGGTAGAACTGTCCTCTGCTTATTTCTTATGTCAGCAGTACAGAAATTCCTTTCTTCTCACATTGAATAAATCAAATCTGAACAAAAACACAAAACGTTTCATACAGCAAAGACATTGTTTTTGGGTCCCATCTGAATTGTCAGACGGTATCATAACTTCCGAACTGAGAAAATCCAGTGGTGGATTGATTGAATTCATTTTGTCTGGATTCTTACATTCCTTTTTCTATCAAGTTAAATAGGCGGTTACAAGAATGACACAGTTAGAAATAAATGTTCTGGACTACTGGTTTCATTGCCTGGGCCTTTAATTCTGATCATTCCTCCAAGGCTTAAGGTCTCTCTTTGTGGCAACATCATACTCAAAAAGCTGCACATTAAACCAAATTGTGTTTGATTAGTGATGGGCGAATAAATTTGGCTGGCACAAAGTCGCTGCAAATTTACACGTTTCGCCGGCGGCGAATAAATTTGCAAATCTCCTGTGAAAATTCACTGGCCTCAAAATTTTTTGGATGCGCATCTGAAAAGTCACTCACATCGGAATTGGCATGCGTCAACACTATTCGGACGCACATTGACTTTAATGTCAGCATCAGCTTGGACGCGGGCATCAATTTCACGATTTTCACAATTTTTTCTGTGAAAATATCCAAATTTCAAGATTTTTTCGTGAAACTTTCCGATTTCACAATTTTTCCTGTGAAACAGGAGAAATCTGCCCATCACTATGTTTGATGAAAGGTGAATGATTCTATGCTTATAGACTATTGTTTTGTAAGGTTCAATGTCCAAGTTATACACATGTTGTAGGTATGTAATAAAATTTTAAGGAAAATAAACAGAAATACATAAAATATGTGATGAGGTAGGGTCATACTTCAAGAACAACATCTTCCAGTCCTGAGAGATAAATCATAAAGGAGATAAAAATCTGCCTTACACATAGCGATGTGTGTTCCAGAGCTGCCTGTCAAGGTTCATTGATTCATGTTTTAGATCGAAGAACCATGAAAAGGCATATGACCTCATCTAGTTGAATATTTTTACCAGGTTGTGTGGAGACCTTGAACACAATGAGGGAACTGGGCACTCAGTTGTGGCTGTTATACAACCTTGTAGAGCAATCACAAATGACCAGTGTTGGACTGGGACACCAGGGGCCCACCAAAAACCTTTGGCCAGGGGCCCACCATAAAACCTTAGACTAGGGGCCCACTCTCAGTACTAATATTCTTTATCTCCTCAATCAACCTCTATTCTCCTAGTTTGTTTCTTTACATACTATAATCTTTTATTCCATCTGTTTAGCCTCTTTGTTCTCATAGAAATAGGGAATCATGAAATAGGCCAAGTGTTTAGCAGTATGAGGGTCCACTGACACCTGGGCCCACCGGGAGTTTTCCTGGTTTCCCGGTGGGCCAGTCCGACACTGCAAATGACTCCTAGATGGCTACAATTACCGACAACCTCTATGTTTAAAAGCTGGCAATTTTGGTTTGAAGAACAAAGAAGTCCGAGTGTAGAAATTTGACAGATTGTATCATTAATTTTTTTGCTAGCGTACCAGAATTTATACTCATTAAAGGAGTGGGTCACCTTATTGTTAACTTTCAGTAAATTATAGAAAGGCTAATTCTAAGCAACTTTTCAATTGGTCTGCATTTTTTTTATAGTTTTTTAATTATTTGCCTTTTTCTGCTTTCAAATGGGGGTCACTGAATCCATCTAAAAAAAACAAATGCTCTTTAAAGCAACAAATGTATTGTTATTGCTAATCTTTATAAGTCATCTTTCTATTTAAGCCCTCTTATATTCATACCCCAGTCTCTTATTCAAATCAATGCATGGTTGCTAGGGTCATTTGGACCCCAGTAACGAGATTGCTGAACTTGCAGACTGGATAGCTGCTGAATAATTTAAAACCACAAATGAAAACCAACTGCAAATTGTCTTAGAATATCACTCTCTGAAGGTATCTCAAAGGTGAACAACCACTTTAAATTGGGTTATGCATCTCTATGCCTATTTGCACCTTTGTCCTTGGATGCAAGTGGCTTCCAGGCAACATTTGTTGTTGAGACAGGGTTACAGAGGCTATGATTCAGTTCTGTAGAAAATGTTGATATTAACATTTTGTGGTATTTAAAAAGTATCCTGTTAAGTGTTCATCTATTCCTGACTGAGCTTTGACATTTTGTTCTGTTTGGCATATGTTGCTATGATTTGACCCCTTGACACATTAAATATCTTTGTAGTCCTTTTTTTATGATTAATGCACCTTCTGTTCAGGCACTGACAGCCATATTTGGTTAACTGTGTTATTTGCCTCAATTTACTAAAACTCATAAATCAAATTACTCCGCCAGACCTCTGTTGCTTTTAAAAGTTATGAACCATACTGTACACATCAGAAAAGGGTTTGAGTGAAATACAGCTTCGCTTATTCGCTGTGTCCTGTTTGAAACACTATTACCGTCAATTCTTTATCTTGTGCATCATCCCTTGCAGATTCTTATGTAATATGGTACTGTATATGCTACAATGCTGATTGGACAGGGTAAAGAATAGATACAAAAAATAATATATTATGGCTGATGCACACACTCTTATGGGGTCATTTTTTTTTAAAATGTGCAATTAATTAGATTTTGCCAAGATCTTTGCTGTCTTTATAACTGAGTTTTTAAAACTTGAATATAGAAGAATTATCAAACATCAAACTCAAACCCTTACTAATGCCTTCTATACCGTAGAAGTCAAGGTTAAAAAAAAGTTAGCAGAGATCTCATGTTTTACAATATCAGTCCCTCCTACACGGACACATATACATTGTATGTTAACCACTTTTTCAAATAGTAAGTATATTCAGACAGGATCGATATTTCAGTAGCACGTACCTCATTTTATTATTATTATAATATTATTTTATTATTATGTGCTTTTTTTGTCATTTAGGACCCCCTTTGCCACGGGGCGCACTCCAGTAGGGGAAACGGTTGGTTTTTGGCATTGCCCTTCAATACCTAGCGCTGAAAACTATTATTTCCCCAACCAGAATGCAGGCTCTATAACCCCACACCTCTGGCGGGGGAAACAATTTTGGGTTGACAGGTGCTTTTTAAGTAAATATAAATTTTTACCTGCCAAGGGAATTCACCCTTTAGACTGTTAGTTCCACCAACAACTCTGACAAATGGATCAACAGTTACAGGCACAATGTCTTCCTTGTTTTTTTCTGGATGTGTGATATTATGATGATCAATGCTGGTTACATTGGGAATCTCTATAGAATCCAGAAATGAGCGGGTCTCTTGCTTCGGCAGGGCTTCAGGTGCGCTAACTTTTCCACATGCATATGGCACTGTAATAGAAAGATCATGGCATGAAGGCTCAATTTTTAATTGTGTTAAATAAAAACTCGGCCTGTCAAAGAGTTAAGGATCTCATTTGCTTTATGAATCCTCAATGCATTTATAAATGAAAAAAATATTCAAGACTGTTTTTTACTGTATTGTATGCATTCATTTAGATAAATTGAGTTTAGGAATTGCAGTACTGTTATTAGGCTTATAGAAGGAGAATTTATATGCCATGCTTTGTAAAAACAAAATTTTGTTAAATCAGAAAGGATTCAGAATTTCTAAAAAAAAAAGTCAATATTCTTATTATTCATAGTTAAATACAAATAGCTGTTTACCAGAAGCCTCACAGGTCTTGCCATTTTCTACTAGTTTGTATCCACTGGCGCAGGAGCAGACCACTTTCTTAACAGGATCATTCCTGCACAGGTGGTCACATCCTCCGTTCATAATTGAACAAATTACAGGCAGCGCTAAACAAGGAAAATACAATAAGAGAATAATATATAATACATAAAAATGAGGGTTCTAAATAAAATATGAGAAGTATATTCAATGGATAATGAAAATGACTTAACAGAATCTAGTTCCTAGTTATTGATACTACAAAGCCAATAACATTTCATCTGCTTATAACCCACAAACTGCATACAAATCAGTAAGGATACTGGGGCAACATGACATACTATGCTGCACATGTTTTTTTTCAAATGTATATTGTAATCCATTGATTTCGTGACTCAGTGTTATAAATGTCTAAAAGTTAAATAGATTTACTTAACTTTGCAAAATAATAGAGATATTATATCAGGATAAGCAAAGGAATGACTGCATTTATACAGATTAACCCAGAATTCAACCAAACTGAAATGGCCAAACAATGAAAATGACTCTGCAAACCCAAACCTGATTATGTAATGTCTGATAACTGCTCTCTACTATCAATAACTAACTAAGCTCATAATTCTAAACTCATAATAAAGCAACTTCTTCGCTATTGATCAATAAAACAGGATATTTTGAAGTGAGGTGTGGAAGGAAACAATTAATTCAAGAACATACAAATAGTTTAAGTAGGGATGCACCAAATTCACTTTTTTGGATTAGGCCGAACCCCCGAATCCTTTGTGAAAGATTCGGTCGAATACCGAACCGAATCGAAACTCTTATTTGCATATGCAAATCAGTGAGGGGGAGGGAAAAATAGAGCCGCGGCTAAAATTTTTTTTACTTCCTTGTTTTGTGACGAAAAGTCACATGATTTTAAGGATTCGGTTCGGGCCAGGCGCAAGGATTCGAATCCTGCTGAAAATGGCCGAATCCTGGCCGAATACCGAACCGAATCCTGCATTCGGTGCATCCCTAAGTTTAAGGCATTGAAGTGAGTTTGTGTTGTTTTTTGATTGTGGAATGTATTTTTACTGAGCATTGTGTCTATACACACTCATTTCCTGCAGATGAACAATATAAGCTATAAATGAACAGTGAATATATGAATAGTGATGAGCGAATCTGTCCAGGTGAAAAAATTAGCGAAATGCATTGAAGTTAATGGGCGTCAAAATAATTTGCGGCAAATTTTTACACTTTTTTACACGTGTGACAATTTTTCACACTGTAAATGGGAGTTTTTTCTTGTGGCAACTTTTTTGTCTCTGCGACTTTTTTGTCCAAATGCATTAAAGTCAAAGGGCGTTTTCTCTTAAAGGAGAAACAAACCCTTTCCCCCTCCCCTACATAGACCCCCCTCCCCCCAGCCTAGCTGCCCCCCTGGGCAAATGCCCCTAACTCTTTACTTACACCTCTGTACAGATTCTGTCCAGCGGAGTTCACGCCAGCCATCTTCTTCTCTTCGGTAATCTTTGGAATGAGACGGTGTAGCGGCGCATGCGCAGTTGGAGAAATTTCCTGTTTCGCCACAATTTTGCATGCTCCGAAACTCACGAAAATTGCAGACGTGCTGGTCTCATTCCGAAGATTACAGAAGAGAAGAAGATGGCTGCCGTGAACTCCGCTGGATAGAATCTGCATGGAGGGGAAAGTAAAGTGTTAGGGGCATTTGCCTGGGGGGGAGCAGCTAGGCTGGTGGGGAGGGAGGTCTATGTAGGGTAGGGGTTATTTTTATTAAGGGTTTGCTTCTTCTTTAATGTGACTTATTTCTCTCTGCACCATTTTATCTCGACTGTTTTTGTTGCGCTTTTTTCCGCTGATAATTTTTGCTACAGTTTTGTGAAAAGATTTGCAAATGACAAAATGCGGAATTTCCACACGAATCCAGGGCTGGCAAAAAATTCACTCATTGCTATCTATGAATCCAAAATATATCAGCCTTGCCATGGGCACCATTTGGCAGCACAAAAGGCAAGACATACGCATAGTATTCTGTTCCAACTTAGAAGGCATGCAATCTCAAGAAAGCCCTGTAAACCATAATTCACAGAGCTGGGATATACAGACAGTTTGTGTTGTTGTGCACTATTTCTGACGGGACTGATAATATATAGTTATTACACATACCTAGCTCGCAGTTCTTTCCACTGTATCCTTGCTGACACCAGCACACATAAGCACTAACATCATCTTTGCAAGCACCTCCATTTAAACAGGGATTTGATAAACATTGATCTCCATCTGTATAAAAAAAGGATATATAGCAAAAAAAGTAATTATCATCAGGCAGAATATTTCTACTTGTCTATGCTGGTTAGCTCTAAGTACTTCCAATATATTATGTGCTGAGGTTTCACATGCACCACTGCTTATGATCGATTATAGTTAAGTTGCACAAATAGTGTCCCCCTTTAGTTTTTCATTTTAATAAAGGAATCATCCGATAATCTCAGAAGCAGCTGTTTGCTGGTAGGGGCATTGTGTTACATACAGTAATGCAGGCTTATGCAGAAAGCATTATCAGCCACCGGCTCTCTTGTACTTTTTCATTTCCAACCAATGGCTATCCTAAATGAGCAACAGCCCATACACAAGCACCTCAAACCCCCTATTTGTTAATGACAATTCCTCCATATACATACAGCATATCTCACAAACCCCAAAGTGGGATTGTGCATTTGCCCCTTCACACTGCAGTATTTTTTCTTCTATTAAAGGGATCCTGTTATCGGAAAACATGTTTTTTCCAAAACACATCAGTTAAAAGTGCTACTCCAGCAGAATTCTGCACTGAAATACATTTCTCAAAAGAGCAAACAGATTTTTTTATATTCAATTTTGAAATCTGACATGGAGCTAGACATTTTGTCAATTTCCCAGCTGCCCCTGGTCATGTGACTTGTGCTTGCACTTTAGGAGAGAAATGCTTTCTGGCAGGCTGCTGTTTTTCCTTCTCAATGTAACTGAATGTGTCTCAGTGAGACATGGGTTTTTACTATTGAGTGCTGTTCTTAGATCTACCAGGCAGTTGTTATCTTGTGTTAGGGAGCTGCTATCTGGTTACCTTCCCATTGTTCTTTTGTTTGGCTGCTGGGGGGGGGAAGGGAGGGGGGGATGATATCACTCCAACTTGCAGTACAGCAGTAAAGAGTGATTGAAGTTTATCAGAGCACAAGTCACATGACTTGGGGCAGCTGGGAAATTGCCGATATGTCTAGCCCCATGTCAGATTACAAAATTGAATATAAAAAAATCTGTTTGCTATTTTGCGAAATGTATTTCAGTGCAGAATTCTGCTGGAGCAGCACTATTAACGGATTCATTTTGAAAAACATTTTTTTCCCATGACAGTATCCCTTTAAGAAAACTGGCATACATTAGGGTTTTGGGAATTCATAGTTCCTAGGGCCCAGAACAGAGTACCTTTTGTATATACTATATACAGTACACACAATTGGTTACAACTTCCAGAGACCTTTAACATAAGGTACAACATCTTAAGAGTTGCATACCAAAAATGTATGTTCTACAGTCTGTGAGGCAATCGTACCTAAAATGCCACAAAAAACAAATAAAACAAAATATCTGCCATGCACGTATTGTAAGATTTACTTGATTGCATTGGTTTGCTAGATATAGACATTTATGTATAGCATAGATATAATACTACTTTATCTTATATCCTATAAAAACTTTCATTTATACCGGGGGGCAGTGCACTTTAAAATAAACCTTTAGTATGTTGTGGACATATTATAAGACCCATTTGTTATATTTTCTAGTGTTATGTTTATTTAATGTTTTTTCTGTAGTTATCCAGTTTCTGTTTCCCTTGATTTTGATCTGCTGGATTACCTGGCAAGACCTTGGCAAACAGATAGTAGTATAAAAGGGCAAGAAAAAAAACACAATTGCAACCAAAGTCTATTTGCAGATTGCCTCCGTTTACTATACTAAAAATTAATTTGAACATGTAATTTCCTCTAAAATAACTTCTAATGAAATCACGAAGAGAAACATTAAATTATCAGAATCTTTCCCTTCTCCTTTATTTTTAACTGATGTATTATAGAAGTTTATTTCTTACTCATTAGTAACGGGCAGTGCACTAATCTTTCACCATTCTATTAAAAATGACTGGCCATTATATTCTCATTATGGAATCTCATTCAGGAAAATCCTGTAATTATGCTGCAGGTCTTAAAAACATGGCTCAAGTGACTGTTCGGAGTCACAACTAATACCTTAAAGCAGGGGTCCCCAACCTTTTTTTACCTGTGAGCCGCATTCTAAAATAAAAAGAGTTGGGGAGCAACACAGTTATGCAAAAAGTTCCTGGGGCTGTGATTGGCTATTTGGTATCTCATATGTGGACTGGCAGACTACAGGAGGCTCTATTTGGCAATACACCTGTTTTTTATGAAACCAAAAGTTGACTCCAAGCCTGGAATTCAAAAATAAGCACCTGCTTTGAGGCCACTGGGAGCAACATCCAAAGGGTTGGAGAGCAACATGTTGCTCGCGAGCTACTGGTTGGGGATCACTGCCTTAAAGGAAAACTATAGCCCCAACCTGAATACTTAAGCAACAGATAGTTTATATCATATTACATTGCATATGAAAGAATTTTACCAAACTGGAATATATATTTAAGTAAAAACTGCCCTATCCCAGGGGTGGCCCTTATTTTTTAAAATGGTAATTTTCTATTTATGATTACCCAATGGCACATACTACTAAAAAAATATATTATTATGAAAATGGTTTATTAACATGAAGCAGGTTTTACATATGAGCTGTTTTCTGCAATATCTTTTTATAGAGACCTACATTGTTTGGGGGGGTTAGTTTTCCTTTAACCACAATGGTGCCAGCCATGTCCTGGGTACTAGGCTCTTAAAATAATGATGTGATGAATACTGTTAAGATATCATCCCACTACAGCAATGCCAACCCACTTTAAAAAAGCCATTTCTCTTTTGGCTCCCTGTTCATTTGTATGTCTCAACTTCTGAAAAATTCTGCTGTATTTTCTCCTGGTTCTGATATCCTGAATTAACAATGTTTGCTTGTTTACATATTACTTTACCTTCTCCTAACCTTTACTTGTACCATATGTCTGCCTGATCACTGCCTTCCCCTATATTTTGTCCTATTTCATGGATTTGCCAAGTACTTCATCCCCTTTTCTCTATATTTGGGGCCCCCTGCAGTTATGAATGTGCACACCTCAACATTCTTCCACATAATTAACACAATTCTGTAAACCATGAATCAGACCAGGGCCAGATTTCTATTATCGATGCCCCCAGGCTGTAAGCAAATGGGCATGTGCATGGACACACACTTGCATACGCATGCACACTTTCCCTGGCACTTTCAGCACTGAGGACTGTGTACGCAGGCAAATAAATGTGAATTTTGTATTGCGCGCAGTCCTCCATGCATTAGGAAAATGATGCGGCTGGGCGGTATGCCGCCCCTGCAATCGTGCTGCCCTAGGCTCAGGCCTTTATGGCCTCGCCACAAATCCGGGCCTGAATCAGACACAGTTGCGAAGAAAATTGCATTTTCATCACATGGTATCAAAATGATGTCTGCATGGGATTTTTAAGTGCAAGTACTCTGTGTCTATAAAGGCACCATTTTGAACAGAAGGCGGGACAGACACAGCAGTACAGAGTGCACTTATGTGGAGGTGCAATACGTGAATTTGGAAGCAAGAACCTTCATATGGATGGCATCAGCTCGCACAATGATTGCAGCCATTTTTGTGTGAACACAACTGCACACTTTAAGCTATTTTCATGCAAGGGTATCCTTTAAAACTCCACTATTTTGGAAGTGGAGTTGTTATACAGTATTAAGAAGACACAATGAAAATGATGTTAACCTATTGGCCTTTAAGGTTACAAATTTACAGTTTAAATGCCTAAACAAGCAACATCTCAATATTTCAAATCAACTAAATCTTCTAGTGACCTGGTCCCTTTACTTTGAACAACAACAACATTTCTGTGAGTCAGATTGCCTTTTGTCTTGCTTGATTACGGCTTATGGAATTGTGTTGACAGGGATGAGTAATGAGCCAGTCACTCTATGTATTCATTTCGGAGGCACTCTTGACATAAGTATAAATCACATTTGATCATCACAGAAAATTAGATATATTTTGCATCAGTTCTGAGCAACTAGGCCCATGACACCTACAGTGTCAATCCATTGTAAATAACTGTTTGGATAAAGCTAGAACTAGCATACAGAATATAAAGAGTAATATATGACAAGATGTTTCTGTGCAAAATTCAGCAGATATTTTAGCTTAGCTTTTTTTTTTACTGAAAACTGATTTATAAGGCATATTTAATTGGAAATTAAGCTCCAGAGCTAAAAACCTATCATCGTCCATGGTAACGGATTTAAACGAGACAGGTTTAAATGAGAGCTTACAGACTGAATATACCCCTTGGGTTTATATTTGTTGCTATCCAAGCAGAGAAGAAACACTGCAAAGAAACTGGTCAGATACTTTCATCCTAATGTTTAGAGCTGCCAGGCAGATGGTATTTGGAAATAGGGTGTGTGCACTGTGGGCCTAATATATATATATATATATATATATATATATATATATATATATACTTTACTAAATTGCCCAAACTACATTTTCACCTATTTGACAGCACGATTGCTGCATAACAAGATAATACCAATATTTGGGCTGCATCCAAAAAGAGACAATGTACTTCCTATTTCAATACTTTTAGGTATCTAAGCTCATACATACAGATTCATAAATATTTGTAATTATTAAAGCTATTGTTATTTTATTTTTTCCCCAAAAGGATATTGGAGTTGAATGGACGATGCTTCCATGAGGCAATAAGCCACTCCTGGCAACTTCAAGAACCTTAATTCAGATTATCAGTTTAAATTAGAATTATTCTATCAACAGTTAAGCAGCTAAAAGTTCTAGCATTGGTTTCAAGTATGGAATTTGCATTTGGAAGATGCTGCTGTGAACACAAAATTAAGGGATACTAGGGGATGTAACAGCTCAAGATCATACAAAGATCATACCACTTGATAGATGATATGCTATGGCCTGGGCATGTATGGCTGCCAATGGAACGGGGTCACTAGTTGATTGATAATATCACTATTGGCAGAAGCAGCAGGATGAATTCTAAAATTTATAGGTCTATACTATCTGCTCAGATTAAGCCAAATGCTGCACAACTGATAGGATGGTGTTTCACAGTACAGATGATCAATGAACCAAAACATACTGTTTCAGCAACCCAAGAGCTTTTAAAGACAGAGACATGGAATATTCTTCAATGGTGTTATCAGTTACCACCATTGAAGTCAGTAACTCAAATGAACATTCATTTCAATTGCTGAAGACAAAAATGAAGACAGAAAGTCCAACAAACAAGCAGCAACTAATAACAGGTTTAGTGATATCCTTGTAAAGCATCACATGGCAGGGAACCCAGCATTTGGTCATGTCCATTCATTTCAGACTTCAGTCAATCACTGACAGACATAATATCAAAGGCTATTGTGATACGAAGCTCTATAGTTAGTATACGTATGGGTATATAGAATTTAATTAAAAGTAGGGAGGGGTGTGTGTATGGATGCTGGGTTTTCATTTGGAGGTGTTGAACTTGATGGACTTTGTCTTTTTTCTACATAATTTAACTATGTAAACTGATTGCAAAGGATTTTAAACAAGGTATTGAAAATTATCATTATATGTATGATTGTTACAACTAGAAGTTTGTTCAAATACTTTTGGGACTATGTATGAATTAAAGATGAAAGTCTTCACTGATTTTGGCTTGATAACGAAAGGGTGGCCCTTGACTTTCTAGTCTACTATATGTTATAGAGGGGTCTGAGTGGAGAGTATGAGTCTTTCTGAGCTGATTGTGGGTTGATTGGAAAATCTCTTTGCCGGGTTAACTTAATTTAATTATGTGCTATTTTTCTTTTACTTGAAATGTATTTGTACCATGAGGGCCCTAGGTGAAGTTTTTCCCTAACAGTGATGCATTCAAAATGTCATCATTCTCTGGTAGTAGAACTGACAGTTGCTAGCTTCATTGAAAATTCAGAGTGAACTATACAATGGAATCCTACGATGTCACTGGGCAGATGGGTAACTGGGATCCTCTCTGCTCAGGCCTCTCCTGAAAACTGGCAGGTCTAAGGGCAACTTGTGTTTTTCCTGCTAAAAAGAAATAGCCCAGTGGTCTGATTTGGGGCTTCAATAGTGAACAAGGTACAGAGGAGAAAAAATTTGTCTACGACTAATGGATTTATTTCTAAAATGCTTTCCTTATTTACAAAATAATTTTTTTTTTTTGGTCAAAGGAGACTAGTAGGGGGGTCCCACCATCCGCCTAGTCTTAATTTAGTTTTTGCAGCTCAGTTATTCATGCCACTAGCAGTATGGATGAGTATTATTCATAATTTTAGGTATATTTAGTATTAGTATGAATTAATTGCCCATCTTTTTACATTGTTAATGCTGTGAACTGTTATCTCATTTTTGCAGCTGTGCTCCAACGGAATAAATTCATTGGAATTTACATATCTACTGCACAAATATATTGAAGAACATAAAGTAAAATTCATCTGAAGGTATTTGCTTTGCATCTGTATATAAGGAAAATTGCCTTAAAGTCTTTAATTTAATTTAAAATTAACTTACCTATATATTGCTTCCAGAATTCTTTCTAAAACAGAAGAAAATAAGACATAATTATCTAGTACCATTTTCCTAGAAACTCACTAAACCGTTTTTGCCACATTTTACTAGTGAGGGATGGTCAGAGCCTTGCCTCAGGCAGCACTTTACTAAGGGTGACAGAAAATAGGCAGCAGAATATTAATTATTAGGCAGGGGCAGCAGCATATAAATATCTTATAAAGGTATAAAGCATGCTAGGTACTGTAGTCCAACAATATCATTTAAAGCCACATTGCAAAACATTATCCCAGTTCACCTGAGCTAGCATCACCAATGCAAAGGAATGTGGTAGTGAAATTTCCAAATCCCAAAATGAGTACCTTTTCAGGGAATTATGAGTACCTTTCCAGGGAATTATTGCAAAAATGAAGATTTTTATACATGCTTCATCATACTAGAATAATACCTTTTCTAAATATAATTAATTTTGACCCATTTCTGAAATAATCAAGTTACACTTTATGCTTCTCCTCTCAGCATTTGTTTTTCTTCATGCAGGAGTTTGGAGTCTAATTTTGAATGACAGTTAAATCTAATACAGCCTTTGGGGGCTTGTTTTGCCTAGAAGATGTATTAGGGCTCACTAAGAAATTATGTTTCCCTACATGCAGGGGTTGTGCCAAAGTCAGTTATTTTGTTTAAAGGGGTGGTTGATCTTTATGTTAATTCTTAGCATGTACAGAATGGGCACTTCTAAGCAACTTTTCAATGGGTATTTATTTTTTTATAGTTTTTTAATTATTTCCCTTCTTTTTCAGACTCTTTCCAGCTTTCAAATGGGGATCACTGATCCCATCTAAGCAAAACAGATGCTGAGAGAGGGATAGTGAAGACAAACTTGATTATTTCATACTTTTTAATTAATCATATTTAGAAAGGTTCTTATATCAGTATGATGAAGCTTACATTATTTTTTTTGTGATAGTTCCCCTTTAATATTGATCTTGAGTCTATTTATATATATGCTTGTCCCACCCACTGTGATGGCATCAGAGAATGGGGATGTTGGGTCTTCCATCTACAAATTTAGCTGTAATGAGCTTAGATTCCTGTAAAAGAACTCAACCCATAAGAGAATAAAATATTTCTGTCAAAGGTGCCATTTTATAAATAGGCAAAGACATAAATTTGATGAAACGTGCAAACTTTAACCAGTTTCACTACATCAACAATTCATACATAAGGTTTTGAATGACCATGTACACAGTGCATATACTGCATTTTAATGAGATAAAAAGAAGGCCCTGTCTTATTATGCACCTGTCACTGTGTCTCGGAGCTTCACAGCGAGGCGCCACCGGAGATGGTCTGTTTATTTTAGAGTTTTGTTGAATAGACGTAACCAACGTATAATGGCATTTTTAGGATAAGATTTTGATCCTGTCACAACCAATTTAGCATTCAGTTTGGTGTAGACTTTTGTGTAGTCAGATTTTACTTGAATGAATATAATTTACATATATAAAGAATATTAAAATACATTCTTACAGTGCCAGTTTTCCAGACTGACAGCTAGTTTACTTAAGTGATTTTGGGGTTTTTCTTCATATCTAGTATCCAATAGCAACTAATAAAATGTTTGCTTCCAAACAACGAGCAGTAAATGTAAAATTCTGACTATTACTTCTATCAGCCATGTAAGATCCTTGAAAATAACTTTGAAAAGGTTGTATTCTCTGCATGTAGTTATACATCGGGTTTCAAAGCTCGTTCACTTCAGCTACTGGATCAGCTAATGTGATTGGAAAATGTGCGCTTAAAGATGCTGCCAGAGGATACTGGCATTTTTTATTTGATGACAGATGAAAGTGTAGATTGTCTACCTCTAAACCAATCAGTACCTTCTTTCTGTTGATTTAAATACTACACTCATTCTGTCTGTATCCCATGGGGTTGAATTGAAGATCCTTTTTGAGCTTTGCAACCAAATTAAGGCAGAGTCAAGAAATGTTTCAAATTTGTGATAGAAGTCACTAACTTTGCACCAGGTTCAGCAACCATCAGCAACAGATTAGCAGGTACCATTTACTGGTCACCTGTATGTTATTTGGGGTTCCAGTGAGTATTCCCAAAACCAGACAGATATGGTAAAATCAGTGGAAAATTATTCTGTTCAGATTTCTAAACCGACAAACCAAGTAATTAAAAATTATGTTTTCGGAAAGTTTATAAGCACATCTGATGACCTGTCTATTTATACCTATTATTATATTATAGGAATTTTATTGGTATTATATATTATAGAATAATTAGTTATTAGAAGGGCTGTGATAATATAGTGAATAAAGTACCCCTCTGTAAAATATAAGGATATTATAAGTTACCAAGGAGTTTGATGACCATATAAGAACACGAGGCCGAAGGCCAAGTGTTTTTATACAGGTCATGGAACGCCGAGGTAACTTCTAATATCCTCATATTTTGCAACTGGGGGTACTTTATTTATTATAATACACAAGTTTCAGTGAGTCATGTGACAGAAATGACATCAGAACTCACCGTTTATAACTGATGACATCAGAACTCACCGTTTATAAGGATATAATTTACAGGATATTCATGGCTTTTGTGTATTATATATGAATTAACCCATCCTAATAAACTATGTGCAAATACACATTTATTATTATTATTGCTGAACATATAATTTATATGCTTTTCTTAATACTAATAATTTATTGCACCCAAAAAGTGCATAATAATCTGTTTGCCAGAGAAAGACCCATAATCTGTCCCCAATGTGTATCAGAGTCTGCATCAACAGTATCCCCAAATGAAATGTTCATCAATTGTACAGGTATGGGATCCATTATTTGGAAGTCCATTATCCAGAAAGTTCCGCATTACAGGAAGGTCATCTGCAATAGACTCCATTTTATCCATATAATCCAAATTTTTATAAACTATTTCTCTGTAATACTAAAACAGTACAGGTATGGGATCCTCTAGCCAGACTCCATATACTCCATTTTATCCAAATAATCCAAATTTTTAAAAAGCACCTTGTACTTGATCTCAACTAACAATTTAAGTAATCCTTATTGGAGGTAAAACAATCCTTTTTCTTTTTCAATTGTGTTTATTAGCATTTTCAAATAAACAGCATGAGTAAACATAACAAAGGATTGGCTGACACAAGCCCATCCGTTAATACAACATTACAGGATTATTAACTATCAATCCAAAAAAAATAAACATCGAATGATGCCTTAGAACATAGATATAACAAAGAAAAAAATAAATAAACATAACAGTAAAAAGAAACATCCTCTCTATCAGTCCCACAAAACAATTAACTACATCTTATGCAGAAAAGAGCACATCTCCCATCAATTATTAAACTGTGAGTATGTAAAGGAGAATCTCTATCAGAACTGAACATACATTTTCAATAATAGCTTTAGCCTCAGAATCAAGAAAGTTAAAATATGGGGTGGCAAAGCAATCCTATTGGGTTTATTTAATGTTCAAAAGATTTTCTAGTAGATTTAAGGTATAAAAACCCCTAGGTGCAATGAAATCATTCGAAAATCGTTCGATCGATGGATTAAAATCATTAGAAAATCTTTCGATCGATGAATTAAAATCCTTCGAATCATTCGATTCGAAGGATTTAATCGTTCGATGGAACGATTTTTCCTTCGACCGTTCGATAGTAGGAAATGCGGTAAATCCTTTGACTTCGATATTCAGTATCTAGTGCAAAGACCAGTGCTTAGGTTGCTAAGTGTGGGCAGGGTTCAAATGCAAAAAAACATTGCTTTTGTGCCCATTTCTTGCACATTGCTCTCTGCTCTACAGTTGGTAAATTAGATCTGTATTCCCATTGCGAAGCATCACAAGTATACTTGTCTTTATTATTATTTTTCTGTCTGGTTTGCAGACATATGAAAACTGATTAGTCTCTCCAGAGCCAGACAGCGCCTACTAAACTCGCATACTTTTCAAAACCATACAACCCTAGGACAAGGTCTGGTTTAAAATGTTTGACTTTTATATTAGACCTGTGACTTTCTTTAAAACTTGTAGCAGGAACCTTGCATAAACTATAAGGGTAAGGCCAGAAGAGCAGATTCGGGGAGATTTTGTCGCCTGGCGACTTATCGCCACGTCTTTTGCGCGACTATCTTCCCGAACTGCCTCAGCGTCTTTTCCCCATAGGCTACAGCACAAAATCGCCTGCGCTAATGCACACCGAGCGATGCGTTTTCAATAGTCGCCTAATAGTCTCCTCGTCTGGCCTTACCCTAAGACCTAAAGGTCTTATTTATTTGCCACAAAGATAAAGTAAACACACATCTGCTACAGAGGTAACTGATTCCAGCCTTCATAATGCATCCTAAAAATTGCTTCACCCACACATATTATTTAATTAGGTCTGAACATTTCATATGTCTACTGCTGATGTACTCAGATTAAAAACAGATTATATTAACAACTATAATAAATGTTCAGACCATTGGGACTGGGTGATGTGTGTGTAATACAAGGACCATCCCCTTCCTTATGTGCTGGGCTGTGTACATGAGTTTGGGAAGTAGCAACTGAGAAATCTGTAGGTTTCAGGAAGTCTTTATAATAGGTGATACTTTTAATTGGCTAATTCAGTAGATACAATATATAAATTTTGCATTTCTGACACTTACCACAGAACTGCCACAAGCTACATTAATTTAATTACATTAACCTCTGCAGAGGGAAGTTTATGTGCATGGGAACAGGTTCTACACATACACATATCAGATTAATAACTGATTTCCCTGTTTAATTTTTTATAAATAAATAAAGTAATACCATACATGAAGCAGGCAACTAAGAAGTCCAGAAAGCTTACATTTTATCATCTACTAAGCCAATAAAACATCAGCCTACATCAGCCTAGTAGGAAAGTGTATATTTTCTGTTTTGATCTATGGCTAACATGGTACAACACTCTGCTACTAGGCTGATAGAGAAGTGACTCAGTCTGACATAGCAATAACCTTTAGTAATGGGTGGAGGGCACACCAATTCAGCAAATGCTGTAGGTAAACAGTGCAAGAGGTGCAAACATCAATGTTTAAGTGTGGAAGGTGCGTTAATTGCAATTTTGTGATGCGCACAGATAAATTCTATCACCCGATGACGGGTAGGGAGTATGAAATGACAGACTACATAAATTGTCAGACTGACTATGTCATATATATGGTAAAATGTCCTTGTGGTAAAGTATATGTAGGGGAAACTACCAGGTCCCTCAGTATTAGGATTGGGGAACACAGAAGTGATGTTAGACTTAAGAAACATACATCCCCTTTGGCAAGGCACTTCATGGAAGCAAACCATCAGGTCAGTCAACTGAAGTTTATGGGGATAGAACGAGTAAGAACCCCTACCCGTGGTGGTAATAGGGAAATTCTATTGAAACAGCGTGAATTGAAGTGGATATATAGGTTACAAACCCTATCTCCGAATGGTCTAAATGAGGATAGGGAATTATCACTGTTTTTTTAATGTTACCTTCAATATTGGTAATTGACCTCTGATGGACATTGTGTTAAACAATGAGGCTTTCCTCTTATTAAGAATTTTGATGTGAGTCGTAGGACCTCAGCCTGTGTACCTATATGAGTTTACTATATAGTAATGTTTTTCTGATGTTTTTAATAATTGTTTTTAACCTTATTTATATGTTACTATTTCTACTATCTTCACAGATCATATAAGAAATGAGTGATGGATTATCCATTGAATTTTTGTGTCCTCCTATTAACCTCACCAAAGGTTTTTTTTAAAAAAAACGAAAAAAACGAGGAAATATGTTAATGAGCACTGTCACTTTAAATATATTGCACTGACCACGGGTCTGTTTTTATATTGTTTAATATTAGATTGCACAATATGGACTGTTTTATAATATTGATTGTCACTATAATGAACTAATGAAAGATGATTGGTTACTATATGTATTTTTATGAACAAATCTTTTTACATGAATTCCCTACATATGATTGGACACATTGAGACACATGATTATAAGCACATACTAACTTTAGAGGTCATATGACCCAGGTCATCGATTATACACATTGGACACATTGAGACACATGATTATAAGCACACACCCACTTTAGAGGTCATATGACCCAGATCATCGATTGGATACATTGAGACACATGATTATAAGCACATACCCACTTTTGAGGTCATATGACCAACTTTATCGATTTTATTATATGCAATGGTATAAATCAATTAATTCTGCACACAAGCACTTTAGAACATATATCTATGTTTTATCTATATGATAAATTGGTTTTTTGTTTTGATCTGTGATTAATTAGTAGTATGGTTTATATCCTGTGTTGCTGGATGACATTTGGTTGCTATGTGAACTATCGTGAGTTACCCCATGTTTTGGTTACCTAGCGACAGAGTAAACATGAGCGCATGCTTTCCCTGTAGTGCAGGCAAGTACAATGAATATAGAGAGCCGTGTTGCTAAGCGGATGACTCATCCGCGGAAGGGACATAGGCGGAAGTGACGTCACACACCATGTGGTAATTGAACAGGGTATTTATAGCTCCACACGATAGGGCAAACGTCAGAATCCCCTTGACAAAGGCTTACGCCGAAACGTTGGGGCCATTCTCATACTGGTGGTAGGTGTATCTGCTCCTTGCTGTATAATTGTAATACTTACTGTTTACTGTTATGTAATTGTGGCTATGTTTAAACGTTAGGTATATACCATGTAAGCTTATGTATTGTATTATACAGGCCTACTATTGTGGCTTTGTGTGTATTATTTGCATAAACAAGTAAAACTTTATTTTAAATATACCATACTTGCCTTCTTTTGAGTGTGCATACCTATCTATATATAGCAATAACCTTTGGTATGGTCTCTAAGCTAGATGAATACTTTCATTGTGTGTGTGTGGTATATGAGTACTGTCTGATGTATGTATACAAATAATCTCTGCCTGTGGTAGATAAATTATCTGTGACTGATGTACATAGAGTAGGGCATTTTGTCTGTGGTACATAAGGGCACTCTATGGTAAACAAGTAAACTCTGCTGCATATTATATATATATGAGAAATGTTTGATGTATGTACAGAGGTCCTTTCTGTGTGTAGTGCAGAAGTTGAGTACTATATGGCCAATTGGGGAGGTCACCAGGGGCCCATGGTTCAAAGGGGTCACAAAGTTGTAGAAAGGGCATGCCAAGGGCCTTAGCAGTGGTTAATCTGCCCCTGCAACGTGTAACCTAATACACAGGAGTCCACTATGCACAGGCCCAGATTTCTGTTTACATTGGCCCTAGACCACATGGTCATCAAATTGTGCTCCATAGAATGTGGTTGGGAGACGTGCAGCCCCTAAAATCTTGCCACCCTAGGCTCAGGCTATTGAGACCTCACCTGCCTATGGATATCATTATTGCACAATAGGATTAGGTTTTGACAATGAATCATGATGCCTAGTGTGATTCCCCTACTTTTAAGTGAAGAAGTCTCTCTCTCTCTCTCTCTCTCTCTCTCTCTCTCTCTCTCTCTCTCACTCTATATATATATATATATATATATATATATATATATATATATATATATATATACAAAACTAAGCCACTGTCCTTTTTGTATTTAAATTAAAGAACATTCTAATTGTGGTTACACAACTTACAGTTTTGCCATCATTTTCAAAAACTTCTCTTGCTTCCTCATAGTTGCACTTTTCTTCTAGACATTCCCGTTCAAGGTTGTCAGCCACAAACTCTTCCAGACGGCCTGTGTTATACCTCTTTTGTCTCACCAGAATGCTGCTTGCAGATTTATCAGACAGGAACACTGTCCATGAGAACACAAATGCATTCACATGATGTTTGATACTCTTTTTCCACTTTTTTTTAAGCAGATGGGGAGTATTGTTAAAGTACTAAATAAGAATAGGGGTTCAAAGATATTTCTTGTTATTACTACTATTACTATTATCTTCTATATAGTGCAGATACATATTCTCCTTTTATCTAAAGAAACATTAAGGGGCACATTTACTAAGGGTCGAATATTGAGGGTTAATAAACCCTCGAATTCAAGAGACAGTACTTTGACTATCGACTGGTCGAATAGTTCGAATTAGTTTGAATCCTTCGAACCGAAGACGAACGTCGTAGTAGCCTATTCAATGGTCAAAATACCCAAAAAAATACTTTGAAATTCGAAGTTATTTTACTTCGAATCCTTCACTCGAGCTTAGTAAATGTGCCCCCACATGATTTGCCTTTTCTGCCTTTTTAAATTAGTGTAGATATTTCTGACTCTTCTATCTGATTAAAGTGAGGGTGCTGCCATTTCTAAACTAGCATAATTTTAGCATATTCTCTAAACTAGCATAAATCCATGTTAATTGATTAGGTATTTCTTTTAATGTCTAAATATGTTTGTTTTTTTTGCTGATCTAGACAACCTCATGATAATAGATCCCATATCTGAACTACATTTCTTTTTATGTTCTGTTTTTTAATACATTTTCTAAATGCAACAATTTAATGAAGTACTACCATATGTCCTTTTTAAGAGACACATTTTTATATTTTTGGTAAGCACTACAAACACTTGAAATAGGATCTCATTGCGTGTGTGTAATTCTTTTTATCTCCACTATTGGTTATTTGCTTCTGAGAGAGTTACTGGCTTTGTGTTTATAAAAAAATACAGATAGTGTGTTTTTGACCCTTTTAACCCTTACAAATATAATTTTACATTGGACACAAAGAAGAATTTCATAAAAGGATTTGGAAACCAAGTGTAAAATGTTTACCAAGTTAACTCCCCCCCTTGTATGTGTGTCCCCACTGGATGTTAAATAACAGAGTTTGGGTGGGTGCAGTGCAGATAAAAGAACATAAAATAATGTTACAGAGATTGAATTTAGTCAAAGCTTGTTATAGAGACTATTTACAGCTCTGCTTATTGCAATGGAAAAATCAATAATAAACTGGCAAAAAAAAACAATATATAGATGCAAAGGTCCCCACGGCAACGACTGCTTTCTGTCTCTCTGTTAGCTTGTTCTTGGAAATTTTATGAGCAAGATATGTTTCTGAACATTTCCAATACCACTTTTATTTGTTCTTTAAATCAAAAGGGGCTTTGCATTACTGTAGAAGTTTGTCTGTGCTAGTGTTGGCTTCCCCAGCAGCCATTTTGGATTTAAAAGAATTTTATTATTTCTTGTACCCTAATATTCTTAACAGAAAGCTCGAGGGTTGGCAGCATGGAAATATTTTTTTTCTACTGGAATAAATAAAAATGTAAAACCGTTTTTATTTGCTGATGTTGCTGATGTATTTGAATGGATATTGTTTATATTGCACTTATTCTGCTGTTTGCTGTAACCAGGCAACAAGTCCTCACCTTCCAGTTATGGTACAAATCCCAGAGACCCTAAACAGCCTTTGAATTGCAGTTCAGGGAGAAGAAGGGGCTGGATTTTGATATTGCCTGACTAAAGCAACTTCTCTAAAGTTTTTCTTTTCATTGGACAGGGCATAATTTGTGATAAATAAGGTTCACATACCTGTATTTTGCGCACTGCAGAAGGAGACCAGGAGATAAATAACAAGAATGCTTGAAAAGGCTGCCATCTTCCTTTCTCTGAACCGTTAAAATGGCAGAATCAATAACTCCAAAGTTCAAAATTCTGTGTGTTTATTTTGGTTTCATGAATAAATACGGGGTTGAAGAACATGCCCACTCTGACATCACTGGATTCTAAAACATAATAAAAACACTGTGCCTTTACTCACTGGTGAAGAAAGATGGGGACTGAACATGCAAAATCTTTAGTGACTCTTAAAGCATAAATACTATATTTAATGCAATATTCCTAACAATTTACAGATAAACAGCTATTAAACAAGAACTAAACCCTAAAAATTAATACGGCCAAAAATGCCATATTTTATAAACTGCTCTTATTACACCAGCCTAAAGTTTCAGCTTCTCAATAGCAGCAATGATCCAGGACTTCAAACTTGTCACAGGGGGTCACCATCTTGGAAAGTATCTGTGACACTCACATGCTCAGTGGGCTCTGAGCATCTGTTGAGAAGCTAAGGGGGTCATCGCAAATTATCAAGTAGACAATGAGGTTGTCCTGTAATATATGCTACAAGGTAGATTATTAAATGATCATGCTAGTTGCACTGGTTTCTGTGCTGCCATATCGTAATTATCAGTATTAATTTTAATCAGCTTATATTGTGACATTGATATTCTATGCCTATTGTATATTTTGAGTGGGTTCCTAAGCTCAGTAACTGACAGCAACACAGAGCATGTGCAGTGAATCAGCAGAAAAGAAGATGGGGAGCTACTGGGGCATCTTCAGAGACACAGATCTTTACTGCTAAAGGGCTGTGGTTGCCTTGGGCTGATACCGAAGCTCAAAACATAATGTACAACATTTCTAGCTACTTCTTTAGTTAAGCTTTACTTCTCCTTTAAAAACAATGCCTGAGTTAAACAATAGTCTAAGATCCTGTTCTGAACCATTTTGTGCCTAAACTATTCCTTGCTGACATCAAGGGGCATCTTAATGAGTACTGCAGGTAATAAGGTATCTCATCATTCAAGGTTTAATTTTCCTCTTTTATAATATATCTATTGGTGAACATGACAGTCCATAAGCATATAATTATTGGGTGCTCTCTATATGTACTATTCATTTGAAGATCAGTATTACAAATATTACTAGTTTTCCTTTACATTTCATGTTAAATGTCAGGAAACAGCATCCAATTATCTTTGGGGAGAGAGCCTGTAAAGTCCCCATGGTTCCCCCTCAGTCTCCAATGCTGCCACATGTATACATGCAGGGAGGGAAGAGAAGTGCTCCATAAAGATCCATGATGACTCTGCATTTCACTACAATCATACAAAATGATGACTTGATATTTTAGAATTGTTATTTTAAAGAGTGAAAATATGAAGGCAACAGCTGCAAAGTTGAGGAGCATCAATCCAATGGCTTTTATTTATGAATTAAAATCAGTGCTCAATGTGCAATGTGCCACGCTTTATGATAAAGTACAGTGAGATATGTAAAGAACTATGAGTGCCCTTATGGCACTTGCAATACACTGAACGGGAAACAAAAAGCATGGCTTGTTCAACCTAATCTTTTGCAATTATTTGATGTTCTGTTAATGGGAAATGTTTCTTTTCCACATAGATGTTGGTTTTGCTTAATTATTAACTGTTTTTTTTCAACTTTATAACTAGGTTGAGCCACAGAATTTCAGACACATCTCTGCTAATCATTGTTATATATGCAAGCAAAGAAGTGAATTTAAAGAGCGAGGATTTATGGATGGATGGGCAAGAAAACAAATAAAATATAGAAATATAATCATGCTACTACCATAATATTGGCTATACATCAAATCTCTAATCATACACAGCTTTAAATAATGAAAGCTCACATTTCATGAAGGCTGCCCAGCACAGAATAGAAGTATGGTATAATAATTTCTGCCATAGTTGGATTTGCACCGAATGAAATCCTCTGCACTCTCATGGAACTAGGAAATTACAAGTGTATAATACAAAAAGATTACTCGAAAAGTCTCGCTGTTGAAAATCACTTTCACTGCATACAGATCCCTGCTCAGGGCACAAAGTGACTCATTCAAGGATTTATTCTCAGCAAATGGATATTAATATATGAACTATTTCAGATCAGTAGGGTGAAAGTGATTCAAGCACTTGTCAAAAATACAACCAGCAAGTGCCAATACATGTGAAATTGGAGTTTAGAATTGGAGGTGTAATTGCTTACTCTGTCAGACGCATCTATAAACATGTTTATTAGAGGTTGGCATGTTCACGGATTCTGGAAAATGAGTTGGCTAAATTGTAAAGAAAACATTGCTGGTAACTTGACTTAAATACTGTACATAGCGGGTTCGGTATTTGGAATAATGAAATCAGTGGGATTAGCATTTTTAAAAATTGCTGCTGTTCATAAAATTATTACAGGACATTTTCGGTCTTTAGATTAAATGCATCATGGCACTGGTTTATTTGTGATTTAAATAAGGATTATTTGCAAAACCACCCACATGATAATTTTTGCTGTAATGTAGCTGTGTGTTCTACCATATTATGTACTGCGTGTAGAATTTATCTACTAAGAAAGGCTTAAAATTAGGGTTCCCTAAAACAACTTGGCAGTCCAAGTTAAATTAGATGTAATGTATATAGATGTATATATACTGTATATATAGAATCCATATTTCCAGCGCACTCCGTACATAAATTGCAGGACCCAGGTGCTACCTTAAGAGGCTGTGTTATCAATCAATGTGTTATCGAAGAAGTCACTTGCACACTGGGATTTAAATAGTTAAAATGTCCACATTTTATTTAAATACTTTTAAAAAACAGAACTGGTCGACATTTCGGTCTTTCTCTATGACCTTTCTCAAGACCCTCTTGTATATATATCTTAGTAAATGTACCCGCACTCCTTCTTTGTAGTGAAAAAATCAATGTGCTTTATTCACAAATTCATTTCCAACGTTGGAAATGAATTTGTGAATAAAGCACATTGATTTTTTCCCTACAAAGAAGGAGTGCGGGTACATTTACTAAGATGTATTACAAGATTTGACAGACGCACCACCTGTTACATCCTAAATTCTGGAAAGAGTGCGCTCACTGCACTTTTTGACATTATATATATATATATATATATATATATATATCTATATATATATATATATATATATATACACACACACACACATTATTGGCACATTTTTAGAGGCATAAAAATAGTACATAAGGAAATATAAAAATATATATATAATTACATTCTAGATTCGATTCTCCATGTTAATACAAAAGAGCAAGGTGGCCGTGTCCCGTACAGTTAACAACAGTTAACAACCTAATGAGGTGGGGCACTTGCTAACTCAAATAGGAGTTTATAGTGCTGGGCATACCATCATAAGGGCTAGATGTTATAGCAGTGCTTCAAGAGACGGTTTTTAACTTTAGTTCAGAAGAGAGTGAAGGATGCTTCTCTATGGAGGAATACGTGTATGGAAACCAGACCTGCAGCACCCTTTGCACAGTTTATTACATTACCTAATGCAGGCACCTGAGGCACAGGAACAAGTAATTGACAAAAAGTGAACGGCTAACCTTATCTCAGCTCTGTGTCTTAGCTCAGCCTCAGTCTTGTCTATAATTTTGTGTTTGGAAGAAACTATCATTTAACCCACTAGATAAAAGTCAGAGCTGTTCTCACAGAGTTGCTTGGGGCAAGAATTATGAAGATTCAAATTTAAGACAACGCAAACATTATTTTAAAACACTAATAGGACAGCTCAGTGGAATTAAACAAAAGCCTTAAATCTAATTGTGGAACAATTTACAAAGCATTTTCAACTTTTAAAATCTCCCTATATCAGTATTATTATGAACGGGATGGAAAAGTAGACATTAGGAGTTGGGGTAATATAATAAAAGTCGAACAGACTGTACTAGGCCTCGCAAATCATAGCAAACAATCTTAAAGGCTTATTGACTATTTATAATTGCAGTACTAGGAACCATTTATTATTCACCCTCACCTATGTGGACTTAAATCTTACACCAGTGCACAAGTAGCGCATATTGTAATGTGAATGAGAAACAAGGCAAAGTGGGCATAAGGGTGCCCTGAACTTGAAAGACATTCATTAAAGACTTTCTTTCCACTGTAAATAATTTGAAAGTGCTATTGCATTAAACCCTTTGTATTCATAAGCTTATTTGTATTCTTTCAAGCTTACCTTGAGGGGGTTGCAACTACTGTATGTACCACTGTGCTGGACCCTGCTCATAGTGTGGAGGAAGGAGTTACTGGAAGTTGTAGTTTAACAGCTGCATAACCATAGTCCTAGTTTATAAATGGGGCCAGACAAGCCTTTGCACCCAGAGCTCATCAACCCATAATAATCACATTCTAATCACTTCTTTTTGTTAGGAAGAGAATAAATCATTTTTCATACTTATTTTGCCACGTTTCTTCAATATGTATTGCCTACTGAAAACTTGACATCCATGATGAATTGTTTCCTATATATGCATATTATTTGTTTTTTATATAAAATGATTTCAATTATATGTTTTCCATGTCCTCAATTCTTAAGTCTGTATACAGTGCAAAGCCAAGTGCAGAACTAAAACAAGCTTATGGCCTGCAAATCTCTGCAAATAATTAAACAAGATCATGCATCAGCTTGGTTCTCTGATTATTAACATGATCAAAACATTACAATGTCATGCATATCAATCCTCATACACACTCATAGAAGCCAGAACATATAAAGAAAAAAATAAAGAATAAATAATGCAAAGATTGTTTTGGGAATGGAATGTATTATTATTTTTCTTCAATGCTTGCTACATTTGTTTTGCTAATTAAAAATTCCCCTTCATATACTTCCAATGCTAACTGGAAAGGTCAAGACACCCCCACTGACTGCTGGAGGGTCAGCAGCCACAGTTCTGATATCTACCGCTCACAAAGATTATTGCAGCTGTCAGTAGGAGATCAAAATTGTAAAGATTATGGGAAGGAGATATGTTTTGAATACTGCCCTTTGGGCCTGTAAACTTGGGATCTGCAACTATAGTCCCAATGTAAAGAAGAGTAGAATACATAAGGAGTTTTCTTACTGGAATTTATTTCACTATTGGGTATTGCTGGCTGGGTATGCCATTTTTATTGGTGAATGATATATGTATCCAACTGCCCACATGTTACTGGAACACTGATAAAATGCTGGAAATAATATCTAAAATAAAATCACAATAGCATGGTGGTTCTCAGTAAATCCTAGTATTTCCAAGATATGTGTTGCCAATGGGTACCAGCATTGTCCATACTTTACTAATGCAAGGTCTACTTTTAGTGAAGTTGTCCCATTATGATCTACATCCATAATAGCATTGTTATCATTATGTTCCATAGAAAATATTACTTAAATATTGATTTATGAGAAAATGTACAGTTATATTTAGCAAACAACTATTTCTTATGTAAACCTAACGTAACAAATCAGAAAGAAAAAATGAACAGGTATGGATGACAGTAGTATACAACGTGTCAGCCTTGTATACCGGAATAAAGTTACATTTTTAAATCTGCCTGGAGGATTGATCTTTGGAAGTGCCTGCTCATTTAATTTGCCTAACGTAATAAATATCTGAATAAAAAGCATGAAACAGAAGGATAATTTAGGCAAGGTTTGTGTGTTGACAGTGTCTTGAGATCACTGATCACCAGCTAAAGGTCTACTGGTAGATCCCAATCTACATTTTGGGCACCCCTGGTCTATATTATCAACATAACAAAAAAAGAAAAGAGAATGAAAAAACTGCTAATTACTGTATATACTTAAAATATACCTAAAATTCTCCTAAATAGCAGTTTGTCTAGTCAAAATCTTAAAATAATGATTTTCAGTTTTATTACATACGCTTACTGTCACAATCTATAACAAACGCACACATCTGAAGTCTGATGGCCCATGAGAAACTGAAAACTGTTACAGGTTTGCAACCTCTATATAACATATGCACAATAGTAGACTTCACCATTGAGAATTTCTTTGTATTATAATAAACTACACTGCAGGATCAAGCCCAGTCTCAGTGCACAGTCTGATTTTTGGCAGGTAAATAAAAAATCTCTACAGCAGCACAAAGGACTCTGCAGAACACCAGTTTTATTGGAATGAAAAGAAGCCAGCTAAGCATACTTTGCCACTCTTGGCAAAATGTAATATAAACAATGTCCAATTTGACAGGAGGCTCAACTTTTTACCAACTGCAAATAAAAGTACTTCTAATCTTGCAACTGTAAACAGATTCTAGTACTTTCCTGGCCTATGATGTATATTCCTTATGTTTTAAGTTGAGATACACCTATGGCTTCCATTTTATTATCCCTTACAGGCTGCAGGTCATAAGGCAATGGAGAAAGAAATGGATCCAGGATCAGCAGTCCCTCCCACTGATACTCCAATTAAATGGATTCACAGCATTAAGACAGAGGAATTTACTCATGACATATAGATGATAAACCAGCCTGATGTCTAAGCCACATTATTATGTTAAAATATTTATTATTCATTTTGCAATATGCTCTGTCAAAGTGGCGGTGCAGTACAAAAAAATACAATCGTAGATGCTTCAGTGTTTTGGCACCTTTTCAGTTATTGCATTCACTTTTCTGTTATTGCAGATGTTATATTGTGCAAAGACTTGACAAGTAGATATATAGATCAATAGATACTATACAGTTTTGCTAATATTACTATATGCAAAAGAAATTAAAAAAAAAGTGAAATACTGAGATTTTATGGCTTTAGGGTCCATTGTTTAAAGTGAGCAAGAACACAGGGATATTTATCAAGCCAGATAAGTGCTGATGTATTGTGGACATTTGTATCAATATACAAAATGCACTGGAAATAAAATAAATTACCTTGATTGACGTGCCCCCAAATGGCTGTTAATTTTCCAGTGAAAACTACTTGTTTTATGCCATGTCGATTTGTCCACACCATAGATGAATGAAACACTGTATAATCTAATAGTGTTAACTGAACTTTCTGCATGGTTAGTCAATAATAATTCCATTTCAGATACTGTGACTTCTGTGGGGCATTGAAATGTGTGTTGGATATAACTGTTTGATCAATGGATTTTCAGAGCTAAGACCTTTGGCAATCTATGTTGCTCTTTAGATGATGTTTTCAAGTATTACTGTTCATGTGGATAAAGCATTACCTGCCTAAACAAAAGATTGCCTGCCTAAACAAAGACTCACTAGCTAGTGCATAGAGTATTTACCACTTCCACAACAACCAAAACCCAAAATAAGCCTTTAACAGAAAAATTTCCCTTATTCTATGCCTAATGGCCTTTCAACCTCACTCTCACCCTTACTGATATACTAATACAACATGCTTGTCTAACAATTACCATGTGGCCTCTGCAACTTTTGCTTTTATTATCATCGGGCCATAGGTTTAGGGAAAGTGGGTTCTGTGGGTTTTTGTGCTGGGCTGGGGGCGTTGAGATCCTTCAAGATTGAGTACTGTTTACATTTGTATTTTATCCTACAAAAGGGTCATCCTGTCCCAAGCCCAGTGAGAATGAAGGAAGACTCCCCTGCTTGCAACCATCAGTGCCCTACTCTGTAAGTATTGTAATCCTTTCTTGGCATACTCCCTTAAAATAGGATCACACCCAGCATACATTGGATGCTCACACACTGGTAGTCAAGCAAATCTGCAACTCTCCCTGGGAAATTTAAATTGGAAGAAATGGCAAAATAGAATTTTACAGCACAGTTTCTCCACCTAGTGGCACTAAGTCATGCATCTCAGGGGATCCAGGTAGGAAATTATTTTTGAACAGTAATGCACTTTTAATTGAAAGAAACAGAAAATGTAATAAGCATTTAAACAAGGAAACACTCCCACAATTGGGACATGTGGGGGTCTGTCGGCCTTACCAATGAAATGCCCCACAGTAGTTGCCCTGACTAGAAGGCCATGCCTTAGGGTAACTCACAAACTAACCATATTTAGCCTTCAACCTATATAAGGTTGCCAACACGCTCCCTTGGATAACATCACTTCTGGGTTTATGATGATGTCTGATAGATGATGACATAACTTCTGTTTTTACAGTGGCTAGCCAATAACATGCGGGGTTACAGTTTGGATAGGGTAGCAGATCCAACCAGGCCAACATGTGGGTTCACATTGTTCAAAAAAGCAGGGAAAATGCTGGGGAGTCATCTGCATAGAGTGTTGTCTAGCAGCTTGGTAGGAAACAGGATGAAGTCTCTCTGAGCTCCAGAGTTTTCCCAATGAATGTAGTGCAGTAAAAACCTGTACGTACATGACCTTCTGCAGGACTTTAAGCCATAACACTTTTAGGGGCCAAATATGTTCAGATTGTGACTCAAACTTAAGTCATGACCTTTTAGTTATGGCAACTACTATGGGGCCCAAGGGTTCCTGCACTCATTTATGTGAAAATAAGTCCCTATCAAACTTATTTGTGACCACTTAATAATAAACTCACTAAAATGCATCTATTCTATTTCTAATCGCTTTCTAGTCTAGAATTTGAAACTGGACTATTGTTATTTTATCTGTCATTCTACTGTAATCATAGCATACATTAAGAAACATACAGAATAATATTAGTCATTTTAGTTTGTCAGTGATTCATATATTTAAGTCAGTAATTGTTATAATGGATTAAAAAGCAGATAGTTACAAAATTAACAGTTATCATTCTATATCATTCTATAGACTTGGCAGAGTGAAATCTGCATTTATGCCCATATTTCTTTAAACTTTGATTGTGACTTTATGTGGTTAGACTTTAGGGTGGTATTTTCCATATGCATTGCATGTAGAGGTTATGTTTATTCTCTATTACAACACATGATGTGACATGCAACATTTTGGTAATAGTACTCCAAAGCCTCAAGCACAAACATCTGATCATTTTCTTGAAGTGCCCCATTCAAAATAAAAGTCATGGGGCACGTACATGGGGCACGTACACAGCCCAGATTTCCTTCACAGAGAGAACAACTAAAAGGCTGCAGTTTAAGCAAATAAGAACAAAGTAATCTGCAATTACTATTGCTTTTTTATTGTTACTGCTGCCTAAAGGGCTGAGTTCCACATTGATCTCTTAGAGACAGCAGTTCCTAAAACATTAACATATTTGCGCCCAAATACCAAGCAGATTGCTTTGTCAGACTGCAGATCTGTCTAAATATGTTGGGTTTAGGGACTGCTTATTTTCTTGATGCAAAAAATACAAAGATGATTACAAAAGGCTGCCTAGGGGAAATTACGATCTCTCTGACACCAGATGGCCCCTTCAATGTATAAACCACAAGTAGAGGAAATGCAGGAACCTATCCCACAATGCTAGGGAAAAGAAAAGTGTTTTGCAGTGCCTTGCTATTCCTTAACATTAACTTCTGGAGTTGTTACAGCTAGTTGGCATTTACAAAGTGGGGATCATTTTGCTTGCAATTGGAAGCTGCAAATTATCTTGCCCTGCATATTGCACCCCAGGCGCAGGTCTTTGCTCTCCTCCTTGAATACAATGAGGCTCTTGGGCAGTGTTGGAATCATAAGGGAAGAGGCTGAAGAAGGCACATAGGCCTCCACCATACTGCCCCCTAACATGGGCATCATTTAGAAACATAAGTTGGTAAATGCTGGTGAAGGAGTGCTACAGTAAGTGTTAAGAAGGTGCCATTCTCCTATCAGAACTGTGCTCTGCAGATTTTTAATCCAGTACAAAATGCAATGTGCGGCAAGGCCCCAATCACAAGTGTTTAGTGAATGAGCACTAAGGGGTACCCAAAAGTATTCAAACAGACAGTATGGCAAAAAGTATCTGCAAATCTCTTCTAAAATTTGTCCTCAATTGGAAGACATGGCCAAATTCCAAGCTGACTCTGGGAGCAACAGGGGTATTATTGTGAAACAGCTACACACAAACTTAATATCACCATAAATAGTGCCAAATGTTGGCTGGAGTGCTCTAAAGTTTGGTGTAAAGGTTAGGACAATGCTTTCTGATTCTGTAATGCCAAGTGAAAAATTGGTGGAATATGAATAACGGTCTGGATCTGTTTTTTCATGATTTGGACTAGCGCCTCTGTTCAGATGAAAGCAAACCATAATGCTATAGCTTTACTTAGTTTGAGGGAAGTCCTGTTCCTGTTGCTGTGCCCTGTCCAAAATCAAATTCAATCACCAATATCTCAGCCCATCCTCACCAAGGCTTTTGTGGCTAAATGGAAGTAACTATCACCAACAAAGTTCCAGCATCTAGTGGAAAGTCTTTCCCGAAGAGTAAGAGTAAAAGTGCATTTAATTCTGCTTTCAAATGGTAACTCTTGCTCTGTATCTGTTTGAAATGGTATCAGTTTTTACATATTGTGGACATTTTAATGGGGTGCACTGCTTAGAAGACAACAGCAAAATAGAAAAATGGCAAGCTAAAACATCATAGTTACCCACTGAGTTTTATATGCCTATATATCATTAATATATTTGTGAATGATCACAGTCAAGGTGCAGAAAATGAACAGGAAGGAGGAACTTACATTTTAATCTATATATTATTTTTCATGTGAGTTACATCTTGTACAAATTATTTGCTATTTTGGCATCCGCTGGCCACACTGCATTCCTAGAATATTAGATCTGAAGGGCTTAGTGCCAAGTGTTCAAGCCTAAGCTAGACATTTTAAGGCACCACTTCCAAAAGGCCTTCAACAATATTTATGTACTTTTAGTTTTTTTTATACAACATACATTGTTCACATATTAAAATAACAGTAATTATAATGTTCCTTAATTATCATTATGTTGAATGCAAATTCCGTTAGTAGCAGTCGATGTCCAAATATCAAAGTCTTTTGCCAAAAGTGATTGGAAAATGATAGCTTGCCTTTTTAAAGTACAAGATGCAAAACATTGAAAATTCATTGTCCATGCTTTAGAAAATAACTACTATGTAATTCATTTAATATTAAATTCTATACAGTCTCACAAACTTACAACTAAGACACGAGAATGCAGGCTCCAGGATTCTGGTGTCCCTAGATGCCAATAAGGCTTTTGATACTGTTGAGTGGGAATTTCTGTGGGCGGTCCTGCAAAGGTTTGGATTTGGGGTGAATTTTGTAAAATGGATCCGTTTGTTATACAAGAAACCCACAGCTTATGTGTTTGTCAATGGGGTGAACTCACCAAGAGTGAAGCTGGGGAGGGGCACCGGGCAGGGATGCCCTTTGTCCCCCCTCCTGTTTGCGCTATGTATTGAACCCCTTGCACTCTTAATTAGGCAGGCTACTCAAATAACGGGGCTACGTTACAAGACCATAGAGGAGAAAATATCGTTGTATGCCGACGATGTGGTACTTTATCTTGAGAACGCAGGCCCCTCTCTTACTAACGCACTACAGGTAATAACGGAATATGGGAGACACGCTGGTATAACAATAAATAAGGATAAATCGGCCCTGCTCCCCATAGACCTGATCCCAGAAAGTGATAGATTGCAGATGACTGATCTTCAGTGGGTTAGTAAACTGAAGTACCTAGGGATAGAGGTGGAAGTGGATATGACCAAGTATGTGGCTAATAACTTAGAGCCGGTAATCAGGAAATTGCAACTAGCTACCACACAATGGGCCAATCTACCACTGACACTCTGGGGGAGAACCAATGTTATCAAGATGATATATTTACCCAAATTTCTGTACATCCTCCTGAACTGCCCCGTGTACATTGACAATAAGGTATTTCGTAGAATTGATGCTATAATCAGGCCTTTCTTATGGTCGAATAAGGCCCCTAGGATTGCACTGCACACCCTCACGTTCCCTAAAGATATGGGCGGTCTGGCGCTCCCGAATCTGCAACAGTACTATGTGGCCTCGCAGATCTCCTACCTTCATGCTTGGTTTAATCCAGACACAAGTAGTCCATTACTGATCCTTCAAGCCTTAGCGGCAGGATCCTGGGAATCCCTTCGTAACGACCCATACAGGTTAGGGGTAAATATGTTAGCTCAACCTCTCACTATAACTACCCCAATTAAAATATGGCAGCTGGAGATGAAGCACATGGGGAAAAAGACGGCCTATATCAGTATTAAACAACCACTTTGGGGTAATAATAGCCTATCCCACTTTCGGCATTTTCCAGATTTCTTATACTGGCCACAACACGGTATTAAATATCTGGAACAGCTACAAGTGAATGATACCTTCCCCACTCTCCTTCAACTACAACAAAATATGTCACCACCCCGACTCCTGCAATATCGGTATTTACATTTAAGGCATGCCTTCAGGGAACAATTTGGCACTTTATCTTTGCCCTCACACTCCAACAAAATTGAGGAGCAGGCTTGGAATGCTTCCCCTACAAAAGTGGTGTCCAGACTCTATAAGGCTCTTATGGGTAGTCAGGACTCAAAATATCCAGCACTATTTCTAAAGTGGCAGGCGGATATACCTAATTTAACTGACGACAACTGGGAAGAGGTTACTGAGGACCCATACTGTCATTTGGTTTCGGGGAGAGATAAACTTATTCAATGCAAACTCCTCCACAGAGTGTATATTACGCCTCAGAGATTACATCAAATAGGGAGAAGGGAAAATGATGCTTGTCATAGATGCAATCAGACTCCTGCTCACTGGATACATATGTGGTGGGATTGCCCACTTATTAAAAAGTACTGGGATAAGATAGCTAGGTACATGGTTAATGATCTGGGACTACCACCGACGACAGACCCACAGCAGGTATTACTGGATGCCGTTGGTGATCTCCCAAATACAAGTAAGGGCACTCATACTTTGATTAAAATTTTACACCATTATGGCAGGAAAACAATTCTTATGCACTGGATGGGTGGGGATAACCCCACCATGAAAAAGTGGCGGAGACAGGTGAATGCGGTACTTCCATTGTGTAAACTAACATTTGAAAAAAGGGGTAACATGACTAAATTTACGAAAATTTGGGAGCCATGGTTAACACAGGAAGGATTGGACATAGACTAATCTCATCTAGAGAATTAGGGAAGAGTAATGGGAAACGGTACCCCCCCCCCTATGTTTTGTCTCCTATGTGATTGTTATTACATATTGTGCTGTAATTTTAAGTACAATTTCACTGTTGATGTATGTGATTGTTTGTGCGAAAACAATAAAAATTATTTTGGAAAAAAAAATTCTATACAGTCTACTAAATGCTATTTTTTGATGAAGCCTGTATTTTTGCTAGAGTGATGATTGTGCCATCAACAGAGTTTTATGTTCAACAAAAACACAGTACCTGCCAATACTTCCAAAGGGATTTTATTTTCATCAGAACGCAGATGCCACTCTAGGCAGGCAAACAAGAAAGATGATTAAGGACAAGGTTAAAATGATAAATAGACCAGATATGGACATCTTAATCATGAGATTTATATCTTACAATGCCAAATAATCCATCTCATTGAAAATTGAGAAAATAAAATATTTACACTATCTAAACAAAATGTTTGTGAGGGCGGGGAGTGTTGTGGTGTGATACTGGGTCTTGTTTGTGATACCCAGCTATTGAGAACATACAGTATAACAATTTAGAATTTACTATTACTACAAGGCAAAAAATAACAATGGAAATATCCATTAATACAAGACAAACAGTTGCTAAGCGGGTGATGGAGAGCTTGTTTCTGATGTGTGTAATGGATCTGAAATTTCTTTTGCTCTATATGAATTCATCCCATTGGATCATAAGTTTGACAGAAGATCAATACCTTAGTTAAGTTAGGGAAATACTTTCATCCGCTTGGATTTTCTTCCTGCTGTTATGGTAAGTGATTTGTGGGCTTTGAATTTATATAACTCAACAAATATGTAAACAATTGGAAAGCTTAATCGTCTTCTACCCCAAAGGTTGCTCTGAATAAACACACGTGGGAACTTTCTTTAACTTCTCTGATATTTTTGGGAAGTAGATCAATTGTGCCAGGCAGCCATGACAATGATATAGCTTGTGGTAAGAGGTTCCTTCAGTTAGGGTCAAAATGGCCCAATGGGTACTGTGAAAATTCCCAGTGGTCCACATTATTGTCACCTGGCACCAATCCTAAATTAACCCTTTCACTTGGCCCTCATAATTTTTTGAGATGGCCCTGTGCCATGTGCTTGCTTGCCCACTACCTGCAGCACCAGAGTGAGGTTGTATGCATTAACCCTGGTAACGGCAGTGCAGGAGGGAGCTCTTGAGGTTCTCTGGTGGGCCCCAGTCTGACAATACTGCCTTCAGTATTAGGGAAACATAAGCATTCATCTGTCAACATATTTTATCCCCTTGCTATCTTATATTTTTTCTGAGGATTTGTATGGTGAGATGAAGAAAGACACGAGAGGACTCTGAAATGTATAAACTGTATAATATATTATTTAATCTAGACATCTTAGCTTTCATTTCAAAATAATGACGAAAATTACTAAGATCAGATTCTAACCTGAGCACTAGATGCAGCAAAGCATTTTTATATAAAGTAGGTTAAATCTCCTCTGTTAATCCATATGCATTGATTATTGCATGTTGTGTTAAACATTCAGCATTGCTTTCTTCATTATGTTCATTTCAAGGTCTCCTTGGGTTTGTGATCACTCTGAGCTGGCCTGCTGGGAGAAGCACAGCCCTGAATGACATTGTTCTGTAAGTGACAGGTAGAAGCAGAGCTGGATTCAGAATAGGGCAATTCCCTTGGGACCAGAAAACCAGAGGTGTAAAACATTTAAAAAGTACTAATGACAAATATTTTGTAACCTTTGTGAAAGTGTTTCAGTCCAACTCGTGGCCCAGCACCTTCTTATAACTGGAAGTAGCAAATACGAACCAACTACCCTCCTGTTGTTTTCATGCTCCTCCTGACCCTCACTCTCCATAAAAAATAATCTATACAAGTGACTTCGGATTCTGAAATAAATTATATTTAATGAGCACTGGATTTCTCAAACTTGGAAAACTTATTTGTGATAAAGAGGTTCTGTTATCTGAAATCAAGCATGCACCCATACATACCTATAACACAACTCATCTAGTTCTCAGCAAAGTTTTCATCAGTGGTAGTACAGAATATACAGAGACATTTGCACATTCACATTTACTTAGTTGTACTATTTTGCTATTTTCCATTCAACAATAAACCACATGTAATGCCTGCAATTAAACAATTGTAAAAATTCTCTTCTGGGATATCCCTGACCAGAAACAGATCAATTACTATAAATACTATGAGTGTCCTTCTGCCTAACCTTCATTTACAAACACTAATTTGCAGCTTTCTCCCCTTCTGAAGAACAACATACTACATTGTGTACATTTGTTCATTGCATGTGACCACAGTCCAGCACCATGGACAGATCACATTAACTGAAATAAATGCACATATCAAATACAATATACAACATCCCAGAAATAAAATTGGACAGCCATATATACCAGCCAATAATCTGCCAACTCAGTCTGGAAGGACAGTATTGCTTAATTGATCAGCCCATGTATGGCCACCTTTAGTGACTGGATTTTCTGGGGCTGCTTAACATATTACAAACCTACAATAAATAACCATGTCCTTGTCTTTTTATTATTTTCAGCTACTTTTTGTTGTGTGTGAGCTCACAATTCTGGGGAACTTTAAGTTGGTGATATCTAGAGGTAAAAATGGATAGGGAATATATGGATGGTAGATGCAGAATGGATGCTAGAAACACACATTTTAGCTGATTGATTAGAGCTTTGCAACTTTGCCTTTCACATTTCAGTATATTTACTCAGAATTCTTTCTGCACGCAGTACCCATTGAGTAGTCAAGATGGAGTCCGGTGAGTGTGCAGAGACAATACTGAGCTCCCCATAGAGCACAGTGGTGTTTAACTATCTAAAGCAGGGAACTATTTTTTTGCACTTTGCCTACTGTGTGGGGCATTGTGTAGATACAAAATACAAAAAAAGGGGGCTGTGGGTGTACTTCAAGGCTAAGTTAAAATGTGTTTAAATACAATGGAAGTGCTACTGATTTGGCCAATTAATCAATGCACATTCCCTGGTCCCCGTCTGATAAGCCACCATACCACATCAAGGTAAACCCCATACGGTGGTCCCTAACTGCATAGTAGCATTACTTGGGAGTCTCCTGAACCTTGGTTTCAGTCTGAGGGCTAAATCCTCCCCTACCACTAGCTTTTGCGGCTTTTAAGAGAGAGAGAGATTGCCCAAACCATGGCCCATTTTTATTTAAAACATAGGACCACCATTTGTTTAAAGGGGTGGGTGTGGGGTGCTACAAACCACATGAAGCTTAGCCTGCAGCTTATCAACTATATTGTATTTAAACTAATTTTAACTTAGCCTTGGTGTGCACCCACAACCCACCTTTTTGTATTTTGTATTGCAGCCAGAAGCTGCAGGTTAAGCTTCATGTGGTTTGTAGCACTCCCACCCCTTTAAACAAATGGTGGTCCTAAAAAATGGGCGTTAGTTTGGACAGTCTCTCTCTCTTAAAAGCCACAAAAGCTAGTGGCGGGGGAGGATCTAGCCCTCAGACTGAAACCAATGCCAAGGTTCAGGAGACACTTATCCCAAGTAATGCTACTATGCAGAGAGGTACAAGCCTTTTTATACTATGATCGGAGGTAAACAAGTTAGGGACCACCATACGGGGTTTACCTTGACATAGTATGGTGGCTTCTCAACTTTATGATCATAACTTTGTAACTAAAAACCCCATTTTTTGTAAACACATGCACCTGCATATATACTGAATTACTTATGAGACAGAGGACCAGGGAATGTGCATTGATTAATTGGCCAAATTAGTAGCACTTCCATTGTACTAAAACCCATTTTAACTTGAAGTGCACCCACAACCCCTCTTTTTTGCATTGTGCAGATACCAAAGGCCTCTGTGTTCCATTTTGTAAGTCAGTGCTACATTAGTGAGGGGCATTTAGGAGAAAGTCACATAGTTACCCCCCCCTTACTGCCACTACCCTGTGTGTAGCCCACATGTAGGTCATATCCTTACTACCAGCCCTAAGGCATGTTGTAAGGACAAGGCTGAGTTGTGTCCTGACTAACTATTATCTGTAATTTAGTGCCTACACTTTAACGCAGCACTTACAGTGATAATACATCTTAAGGTGGCCATACACAGACCGAGTCGACAGCTTATTGGCCAGTGTATGGGGACCTGCAACGGGCTTCCCTGATCGAGACATTACTACTAAGAAATTGCATGTGTTTCAGCTGAGGCAATTAAAAGAGAACTGAAGCTTAACTACAACAGTAAGCTAGAAATATTGTACATTATATTTTGGGTTTCTGTACCAGCCCAAGGCAACCACAGCCGTTTAGCAGAGAAGATCTGTGCCTCCAAAAATTCCCCAATAGCTCCCCATTCTTCTTTTCTGCTGATTCATTGCACATGCTCTGTGCTGATGTCACTTACTGAGCTTAGGGACCAACTCACAATATTCAGTACACATAGACTAGGAATGCCACAATATAAGGCTGATTTAGTATTTAATACAGATACTGTAATTACTACATGGCAGCACAGAAACCAGTGCAACTTGCATCAGTATCAGCCCTGTAGCATCAGCTTATATTACATACAAATCTAATTTTTTGCATGTAAATTTGTGATGACCCCTAAGTTTAGCTTCTCAACAGCTGCTCAGAGCCTACTGAGCATGTGAGTGTCGCAGACACTTTACAAGATGGTGACCCCCTGTGACTAGTTTGAAGTCCTGGATCATTACTGCTATTGAAAAGGTGAAACTTTAGGTTGGTGCAATATGTTTAGTTATAAAATATGGCATTTTTAACCATATCATTTTTAGGCATTACTTCTCCTTTAACCACACTGTCTTCTAATGGCCTCAAATAATTACTAAATTCATTAACTCCCATAGTTCCTGTCTGCAGCTTTTGATAATTAAGTACTAGGACAACCACCTAATCTGAAATGCGCTGAAGGAGGCTTAGGCCTATCCCCAGGAGGCTGGGATCTGCCTGCACTTTGCTGCTTAAAGAAAAATAATGTGTCAATGGGGAATATGGGGGTGGGGTATAAGGGAGTAAAGTATCACTTAAATAACGAGGTCCAATAGGTATTTTTTTTTACTATATTGTTTACAGTAGAATAAACAGTTTAATTTTTTAGAGATGTTTTTATGTTTAGTATTACATGTACTCATTCCTTATATATGTTGTAATTTGTATACATGTTCTAAAAATACATTAAATAAAAGTACAATATTCAAAGAACATATAGCCAGGGACATTAACAAATTATATGCCTAACAAAAATATCACATGCTAATAAAGGCTCTTATAAATGATGGATTTTGTTTTGCATACATTGGTTAGTAGTTTAATACAGAGGGTGGAACTTTTAAAAGCATTTACTGGGCATGCCCCACATTAAAGTCTGCTGAAATGATTTCAAGTGCATTCCATTAGCATCATAAAATGCAGATTTATGGAACTCACTATCTTGAATTGTGCTGGGCAGTGGGCACATGCTGCTAAGATGCTTCATAGAGAACAGACAGTATACTATGAAAAAGCATGTTTGCACCCACAGCCACCTCTTCCCCATTTACAGCTCTAATTTGTGCCCTGGGGAAATATCATGTCTGATATAGTATACCAAGCTGTGTGGGTTAACCTAATTGTGCCCCATATGTTGGACTATGCTGCCTTACTCAGTTTGTAGTTTTATTGTTTATGTAAAAATAAAAAGGAAAATACAATATTTAAATTTCCATGATAGATTTGCATTCACTTCTCAAATTGTTGGAAGATGTCACCATGTTTTTTCATTTGGAGTCTCATCAATCCCAGTTATATTTATCTTTCCAGAGTTCTTTTGGGGCCATTCACTAAAGTATCTGGAGACATATATTTTTTCCTGCTTCAAGAAGTGTTCATTACCCTGATTTCTGAGTTCTCTAGATGTATGTCCTATATATTGAAGGTTACAAGGGCATCGGAATTATATAGTGATTGTTTTACCTTTTGTAAAAAATTTTATTTGACATAGTTTGCTTGCACTATATATTATAAATAGCCTAGTTTTGATTATACTGGTGATGAAACAGATACCTGGATACCTTATGATTTCTAGAAAGGGAGAGTTTAAAATCTTTCAAATTTAGGATGTTTCAAAAATATTTAAAGTCGTTTCATATTGTTGTCATTATACGTTCACTGGAGTGGCACCTATTGCAGTCCATTTCTATATGGATCTATAACTGGACAAGGCTATCACCAAATTAACTGCCCGTCAGAGCATTTGAAATTCACAATGCAAATGTTTACTGTCAGCTCCAGTTTATATAGTGAATAAAGTACCCCCTTTTGTAAAATATAAGGATATTATAAGTTACCGAGGAGTTTCATGACCATATAAAAACACGAGGTAACTTCTAATATCCTCATATTTTGCAACTGGGGGTACTTTATTTATTATAATACACAAGTTTCGGTGAGTCATGTGACAGAAATGACATCAGAACTCACCGTTTATAACTGATGACATCAGAACTCACCATTTATAAGGATATAATTTACAGGATATTCATGGCTTTTGTGTATTATAGGTATATACCTTCCCTTCCTTCCTTAGTCTTTCTTTCATTCTTCCTTCCTTCTTTCTTTCTTTCTTTCTTTCTTTCTTTCTTTCTTTCTTTCTTTCTTTCTTTCTTTCTTTCTTTCTTTCTTTCTTTCTTTCCTTCCTTCCTTCCTCCCTCTTCTTTCCATAGACTCTTCTTTTCCATAGACATTAAAGTATGTTCACTAGGTTGCATCTAACCTACCAGTGCACAAGCAGGGGTACTAACTCACTATCCCTCTCATGGAGGTTTGGACTGCTCTTTACCCTAACTGGTCTTAAGTGGATTCTGACACACTTACAACACAAGTTGACTATTACTAGCTGGAAACTGAGAGAAGATTGCTTTAGGCTATAACCCCTAAGATTAGAGTATGTTGCATTCTTCATTGCAGCAGCTCCATTTAGAGGCCCCAAAAGGAAGTGAACAATCTCTTAATCTTCATTATAAATTTTTGAAGGCACTAATCCCCCCCCTCAGACTGTTGATTTTTTTTTTTTTTATAAAGAGGAACTAGGATACCTGATGGCAGATGAATAAAAAACTAAATTCATTTAGCAGAAAAAAAATTGATATTTTCCCCTATTATTTATTTGTATAACATTGACATATAATTCAGTGTTAATAAAGACTGGTCATTACATCAGTTGCTGCCACAGTGGTGCTCACAGCCCATTTTCTCTGCTATGCACACATGTAGGGCAATACTCAGAAAAAACCCCACACAGACACAGGAGAATATACCAACTCAAAGCATTGCTTATATCAGAATTAAACGTAGGACTACAGAACTGCAAGACAACAGTGCTACCTGCAGTTCATTTCAGTTCCAGTATTCCATCAAAACAGCTATAAATTTGACTCCCATAACAGTTACATTTGTTCAAGTTAAAATCTGAAAGTATGAAAGAAAATCCAATTTTGTGTAATCTGAATTCAACACAGATGAGATTAATTGCCACACAGAGACAGCATGTTTGATAATATATTAAAAAAAAAATGGAAATAGTGTCATATGAAATTGGTACATTCAAACCTCAATATTTTTTGAGTCAATATTAAATTTGTTTCAAAAATTTTCTACAACGTTGGGTGTTTTTTGTTAGTATAAAGTGACTACATATTCTGCTAATAACCATACAGTATATACTGAAAAATTAAATCTAAGTGAATTGTGCTTTATATTTTTAATGTCAGCGTTTCATTTAATGCCTTCGAATCTTCGATTCAATGAATGGGTTTTTGACTATGTTCTTTTTAATAGGAATAAATACAATTAATACTAAAACAGGTACAGAACCTGTTATCCAGAATGCTCAGGACTTTGGGCTTTCTGGATAATGGATTTTCGTAATTTGGATCTCCATACCTTAAGTCTACAAGAAATTAATGTAAACATTAAATAAACCCAATAGGCTGGTTTTGCCTCCAATAAGGATTCATTATATGTTAGCTTGGATCAAGTACAAGGTACTGTTTTATTATTACAGAGAAAAAGAAAATTGTTTAGAAAAAATGTAGTTATCTGATTAAAAGGGAGTCTACGGGAGGCGGCCTTTCTGCAATTCGGAGCTTTCTGGATAATGGGTTTCTGGATAATGGATCCCATACCTGTACTATTAAACCTAAAATTTCTGTTCTGCCCTCAAATTAGGTCCTGTGCCTCAGGGACCCTGTAGTTGTAACAACTATCGTATCTGATATTACTATGTTGTTGCCTGAATTGTGCCATTGATGTTGAATTTTGTCACACATACACAGAACAGGTGCCTACTACAGCCATCTTTGTCCATAGCTAGCTAATTCCACTGTCCCAGCTAATTCCACTCTCCTCAGCACCCCATACGTCTGAATGCAATTGAATTAGTTAGGAGGCTGCACTGTAGGATGTGCAGCTCGGTGTTGTTTATAGCTGCAGATTATTTCCAAACAAACATATCTGTACTCACCGACTTGTAACTCTGCTACAGTTGTTAAATGGTGCTTTATTGCGTGCAGACTGATGGTAGCATGTACAGAAATCATAATTTGCTGCTTTCTATATATATATATATATATATATATATATATATATATATATATAGTTGTCCACACAACATAATGTGACAAGGACCTTGTTATAATCATTACTTAACACTTAGCTGCACGATTGCAGGAGGTAAATTTGGTATTAGTGATAAGAAGATACAAAGAAGCATTTTCCCTAGTAAGTTCCTGAACTACATGTTATGTAGCACGTTCACATACCAATGTGGTCCATATTAAGTAGTCCATTAATTTCCTACCAGCCAAAGTAGGGATAATAGGGTAATAATACATTTTACATTTTTGGGTTTCCTTCTTTTACTGAAATCTCCACCCTTCACACTTCCACAATGAGGCTTTCACATGATCACACTATCCAATTATTTATAGCACTGGGAGAGAAACCTTCACTTTTTTAATCTAGCTGTTTGTCATGATAAAGGTTACAGCTACATTTGCATTATAGTTTTATCCCTTCATGTGCCAGTAATAGGTAAATTTGCCACTTGACAAAGAGCTGTTTACTTTAAATGTGTTTTGTGAATAAATATCTGTTTGCAGCAGAATTCTGCACAAATTGCATCTACTCCTGATTTATGTTTTTTTTATTAACAGTTGCTTGAAAGCAAGGGAAAATGGATGCACAATATTTATAAAGGACTGGTATTTGGTTAGGGCTCAGTAATACTAATCATAACTACCTGCAAGCTACGATGCATTTGCAAACAGAAGAGGTTTATTATCTTTGTTAGAGCCTGATAGCTACTGTATAGTTAGGTTATAATGCCTCACCTCCAATCCAACACCAGCAATCTCTAGTGCAGGGAAAGGCACCTTACATGGAGACAACCTTAGGGTACTAGTAAGTTTGAAAAGAAACAACAACTGAAGGGACAGTAATACTTTATGAGGACAGCTTGGGTTTAATTGTCACTATCAATAATATTTATATTTTACTGTTATTTTACTTACTGTTATTTACTCTTTTTTTCAGGCTAAGAGATAGAAAATATACCTGCTGCACTAACATAATACAAATAAATTTTAATTACCGGGAGGACATTTGTAAGCTTAGTATTTTATTAACAAGCAGCAGTTGAGCCTTATTTTATTTTAAGATCTATTCAAATTCATTTACAGGCTTCATATAATCATTCAGAGAAATATCTGGGGAATCCTACTGAAGTATGGCAAATCAATATGCTCTAAGCTAAAATCAAACGTCAACTGTAGAGGAAAAGATTTGTACAGCTAAATGAACCCAAGTTAACCACAAATGCCATACAATGGTTCACCCATTAACCTACCATAGAATGGCAGTAATGGAGGATCTTAGCTATTAATCCACGATTAACAAAGATTACTCACACTCAACAGGAGATTAGCAATAAGCTTTCAAAACAATTTACGTCTTGTCTCAGTATATAAAATATATTTGGAGGCCTTTGTCAGCAAACAGCAAAGAGGATCTTGATTACTAAAGCAAAATGCTTTAGTATGCTAGTATGCTTCCCACTAGTGTTAAAGATATAGTGTACAAATCCTAATGTACATTGATTGTTAACTTAGGTTAGGTTATGCATGCAGTCATGCATACAAGAATCAATATGGCTTCCAGGGAAAATTCCCAGTACTATAAGATTATACTTTTAGGGTGTGCAAAATATGCAATCCATACAACGATAGCTATCCAAGGTACGTTAGCAAGTTATTATGTTATTGCCTAAATTGCAAGTCAGAAATCTCCAAAATAAGAAGCTTTTATATAAACAAACATTTAAGTACACTCACTCACTGTGGCGGAATTTTACTCTTGAGGACTGTGTGACCTCTAACTTCACTCTGATAAATATACCCCTTAGCTTGGGGTAGAGGGAGCTCCAGTTCCAGAGGTAGAGAAAGCCTTACAAAAAAGTTTGTGAGAATGGGGATTAGATGTAGGTACTCTAGGATCACAAAATAGGATATATTATTGTGCAGCTTTGGCACTTTGGCACTAGGTTGGAACTATGAGCCAAGTGTGCAGAGTTACAATAGAAGTAATCACTTGAAAATTTGTGGCTACAACACCTTTGTAAGTACTGTTACTCTATTTGGGTATCTTCATTACAATCATACATAAAAATATTTTTTTTACTGTATTAGTAATAAGCAATATTGTTCACACCCGGAAACATAAAAAAACAGAAAAAGAAAGTATTTTGCTTCATTTTTTCAATTATTATTTTTTCTGCACGAATGCCTGCTTTGACACAGATTAGGGCATTAATGGACTTATTGATAAAGCTGTGAAAACAAATGGTGTTACTGTTACCAAATATTGGCATTTTAATTCCACAATAAACTGTAAAATCATGGGGATTTATAAATCTGTGTAATGATTTAAATCAGATTACAAAATTCTGGTGAAAAACTTGTAATGGATTAGTGGAGCACAGGGATGCTCAATATAGACCTGACTATCTGGTCACATTACAGCAGTATCCCTTCACTTTATCAGATCCTGAATACTCCCAGGTAATGTCAGAAACGAATACCACTGTCTAACAGTTCCCTCCTACTATGGCTTAGTTTTCAGCTAATAGATCATAATCATACAGACCACAAACATTATAAAAAGGAAAGCAGCATTAACATCATCATAGAACCTATTGAAAATGTTTGAAAGGAGCAGAGTAAAGTCAACATAATTGATTCAATTTATTGCACAATGCCCATCATTTTTGTGCTAACGCCTTTAACCACTTTTCCCTCAATAGTTTTATGTTGACTGTACTGCATAGAAGTCATGCTGGTAAATATAATAAAAATGATCACTGAGGGACAGAGTTCTGGGGAATATGCAGGAACAGTGGGAGTATAACTAATGCATATATACATAGAAGTAGTCTGTAGTAACCACACTCACAGGTCTTATGTAGTTAAGAGAATTTTTATTTGCAGACAAAAACAAACGTTTCGGCTGGAACGCCAGCCTGTTTTGGCTGGCGTTCCAGCCGAAACTTAGATTTTGCCTGCAAATAAAAAATCTCTTACATTACATAAGACCTGTGAGTGTGGTTACTACAGACTACTTCTATGCTATCCTTTTTGAGCACTGCACTCAGGCACGAGTGATTTGATTTGTCGTGAGTGCCGGCATTTCATCCATCCTTATATATATATATATATATATATATATATATATATATATATATATATATCTGTACAAAAGTAGAGTGGAGCACTTAACCCGTCCGTGACTTAGTCCACTTACATGGACAAATCATATATATATAACAAAAAAGTCCAGACCACTTCTAGGTAAAGAAAAAATGAATTTTACCAGTATACAGGTAGTCATGCAAACATGCAACGTTTCGGAGCTCCCGCCCCTTTGTCAAGCATTAATTCTCACAATGACATCATATCCTATTTAACCTGTCCCAAAACATAGACACACCTTCTTCTTACATGGTATTAATTATTTAACATACACAAATAATAGTTCAATAGTTTCACTCCTATCGTATTATATCAATACTACATAGGTATCACATAATTTCAGTCATTATGCATAATGTGTCTAATTCTCATAGTTTGATACTGTCTTACTCCTAAACCATTTAAATAAACGCATAAAGATCATATTCTCTATTGAGTCCTTTTGGATGCAGCGTCTGTAGAGTGTGGATCCAAAATTTCTCCTTCTTTTGGAGTTGAAGGAGTCTGTTGCCCCCCCGTCGTGGGGGGGCAACAGACTCTAATACAAGAAATCTGAGGGATGCAGTGGTATGTCTCGCCAATTTAAAATGAGCTGGGACTGGTAATTTAACCACTTCCTTCCTGATTGTAGATTTATGTTGACTTATTCGATCTCTGATCGGCTGTATTGTTTCTCCTATGTATGCTAGCCCACACGTGCCTTTGATCATATATATCACGTATCCTGAATCACATGTGTAGTGACCACGAATATCAAATTTTTTTCCTGAGTGTGGGTGTGTGAAAACATTAGTGCGTATTACGCTCGAACACTGATTACATCTCCCACACGGATACATACCATCTTTAAGTGGAGCTAACACTCTCTGTGGGGTAATACGTGAAGTGCCTAAATTGGCTTTCACCAATCTATCCCTCAAGTTTTGTGGTCGTTTGTAAGATAACAGTGGAGGTTCCTCAAATTCTCTGATCCCTGGGTAGGCCTTACGTAAAAGTGGCCAATGCTTATATATAATCTGATGGACTTTACGTGCGCAGGGATGATACGTATGTACAAACGGAATTCTGGTTTGCCTCTCTGACCTATGTGCCTTTTCTTGGATACTAGATTGCCGATGTAGATCTCTCACTCTGCACACTTCTCTCTTCAATATCTCACCAGGGTAACCCCTCTGTTCAAATTTAGTAGTCATTTCCTCCAGTCGTATGTTTAATTTTTCTTCCTCTGTTACTATACGCCTCACCCTTAGCAACTGGGATCTGGGGAGAGAAGAGATATTAGCCCTCGGGTGTGCGCTCTCATATCTTAATAAGTTATTGCGGTCTGTAGGCTTAACAAATAGATCAGTACATAATTGTGTTCCCTTACGATAGACCTTTGTATCCAAAAATACCACCATTTCATGGCTATGTACTAATATAAATTTGATAGTTGAAACACAATTATCAAGATATGTTTTGAATTCCAGCAGGGATTGAACGTCACCCCTCCAGATGACCATTAGATCATCTATGAAACGCCACCACTTTATACAATGTTTGTCAAACAGGTCATGTGTATATACATAATGATTCTCAAACTGACTCATGAACAAATTGGCGTAGGTAGGGGCGACGTTCGATCCCATCGCTGTACCCTGTAACTGAAGGAAGAAAGTGTCCTGAAACAGAAAATAATTCTTATGTAATATTAGCGCTAATAGTTCCATGAAAAACCTTCTCTGCATCTCATCATATTCAGAAGCCTCTAACACCGCCTGTGTGGCCTCCATTCCTAGATCATGAGGTATTGATGTATAGAGGCTACACACATCAAAGGCAGCCAATATAAACTCCCCCTCACCTAGATCTACATTCTGTAAAGAGCGCAAGAAATGTGAAGTGTCCTTGACATACGATTTACCCAACGGTACAAAGGGAGCCAAAACCTTATCCAGAAATATGGCTAACGGAGCCAATACTGAGTTTACCCCTGCCACTATAGGGCGCCCTGGGGGGGACTGTTGATCCTTATGCATTTTAGGGAGGGTATAAAAAACCGGTATACATATATACATACATACATACATACATACAGGTATAGATCATGGTAGACAAATTTGAGAGCTTTTTATGATGAGGTAAGTAAAACTGGCTACAGGATCTGGTATAGAGGGTGGTTGTTAAAGGTACATTCTCTATTTGGAGTAAGGTTCTTAGTGGGTTCCCTCAGGGCTCTGTATTGTGTCCAGTTTTATTTAACTTGTTCATTAATGACTTAGGGGAGGGTATTGTAAGTAATATATCAGTGTTTGCAGATGACACAAAACTATGCAGCCCAATTAATTCCATCCAGGATGTCGCATCCTTGCGGCAGGATCTTGACAAACTGGCAATCTGGGCAGCTAAGTGGCAAATGAGATTCAATAGAGCACTGGGCTGATTTTTCCTTGGGGTACAACCTATACAGTCATGATGGATTGCACCTCAATGGAAGGGGGTCCACTGTGCTAGGGGAAAGAATGGCCAAGAGGTTGGAGAAGTGTTTAAACTAGGCAAGGGGGAGGTGGGTGAGATAAAGAATTATGGGGAAGCAAGGGTAGACACGGCAGTGGGATTAGTAAGGAGTCATGGGTGAGGAGTGAGGGGGGCATACAGTTTACTAGCTAAGGAGGTCCCTCTGTTACAAGGAAAACAGACTAATACTAACTTAACATATAATTTTGCACTAAGTAATGCAAATTTAAAAAGTAAAAGTAGTAACTTCCGCTGTATGCTGGCAAATGCATTGAGTTTGTCAGGTAAAATGGGAGACCTAGAATTAATTACATGCTCTAAAAATTATGATATAATTGGTATCACTGAGACCTGGTGGGATGAAACATGTGACTGGATTGTGAATTTAAATGGTTACGCCCTTTTTAGGAGGGACAGAGGGGTTAAAAAGGGTGGAGGAGTGTGTTTGTATGTAAAGCCTGAATTAAAGCCATGCATTAAAGAAATAACCATAGCTGGCAATGGAGAGGGTCTAGAATCCCTCTGGGTAGATATTTTGACTGTGCAAAAACTAATAGAATTATCATTGGTGTATGATATAAACCACCTTGTATAAGTGACGAGTATGAAGCCCAGCTGCCCTTACAAATAGAAGCGACTTCACAACTAGGTCAAGTCATTACTATGGGTGACTTCAATCCAGACATTGGCTGGGGTAATGGGGTTGCCAAGACAGAAAAGCTAGTAGGTTTGTAAATATGCTGAATGACAACTTTTTATTACAGCTCGTTCAAGAAGCTACTAGGAATAACTCTCTTTTGGACCTTGTAATAACTAATGTAGGGACCTATAGGATCTGCTATGCTCCTATAGCTTTAAATCCCTACCCTTCCTTTATCCCTAGTTACTAGGCAAAATTCTATGTAGCTAGTTTAAGTATTTCAGTTATTGGCCAAAGGGTGTATGACCACTTCCTGCCACACTTCCATATAGTGTTGGAAAGGAGTGACCTCTTCCTCTTTGGCTGCTGGTGTCCTATCCAACTGGTTGTGCTCATTGAGCATGGGTACACCAAGACCGGCAAAGCCACCACCCTAAAGGGACCTGATAATGGGTAAGCATTTAGGGAATAGTGATCATAACATGGTCTCCTTTGAGATCCTGTTGCAGAGGCAATTCTATAAGGGAGTAACTTAAACTCTAAATTTCAGACGTGCCGACTTTTGACAGTATAAGGGCAACTCTGCAACATATTACGTTGTAAATGCTTTTCACAGGGTTAAACAGAACAAAAATGGGAAGTCTTTAAAATGCTGCTTAATAAATATACATGTTAGTATATTCCCCTTGTAAACAAGGAACGTCGTTGCAAAGCAAAACCTTTTGGTTCAATAGAAGTATTTCAAGTTAGCTTGGACAACTGAATCATTTATTAGGTACAAGGAGGACAATAAATCATGCAAGCTAAAATCGAAATGGAAAAGGATATTGCAGTAAGCAGTAAAAAGAATCCAAAATTATTTTTTAAATATGGTAATAGTAAAAAACTGAAGCAGGAAGGGGTGGGACCTTTAATATCAGAGGGGGGTCAGCTGGTTGATGAGAACAAAGAAAAAAGCTCAGAACTCAGAACTTATATTTTTTGTCTGTCTACACAAATGAGGAACCAGTTAATGAAGGTTTCCTTATTAATATTCCCAATTATAGTAATACAACTAATGATGCATGGTTCACACATGAGGAAATTCAAAAGAGACTAGAACATGTTAAGATAAACAAAGGTCCGGGGCAAGATGGTATTCATCACAGGGTACTTAGCGAGCTTAGCTCTGTGATTGCCAAACCTCTTTACTTAATTTTTCAGGATTCATTGTGGTCTGGCATAGTGTAGAGAGACTGACAAATTGCTAATGTGGTGCCGTTATTAAAAATGGGATCCCGTTCTCAGCCTCACAACTATAGGCCAGTTAGTGTGACATCAGTGGTAGGAAAGCTTTTCGAAGGGTTAATAAATGAGAAGATACTGGACTTCATAGCATGAGTTTGTGCCAGCATGGTTTTATGCGTAATAGATAAGAGATATGGGAAGCACTACTTACACTCTTCAGGTGTTGTTGCATATGGTGGTTCTATTCCTTAGACGTACAGCCAAGTCCACATTCAGCAAAATTTCACAGGAAAGGCAAGCACTTCACTTCTTGCTGTGCAAATAATCCTTTATTTTAGCCAGTTTTACCACTCCAAGTACAGAACAATGTTTCGGGGAGTTTGCAACTTCCTTCGTCAGTTAGTATAGATATGGGTAGATATAATTTATGTGGAAGTAGGTTGGGGCGTGTGGATGAATGCTGGGTTGTGTATGCATGCCCCAGAAACGTAACTAGAGGGGGGCGGGCCCTGGCACAGGACGCGCAGCCGGGCCCCTGCCCCCCTCCGTACACCCGGAACTCCCGGGTGTACGGAGCCCAACCCGGGGCCTTGAGGGGGTGTGGGCCCTGGCCCGCTCGCACCCCCTGCTCCCCCGGTAGGGATGTAGCGAACCGCCGAGTATGTGTTCGCGAACGCCGTTCGCGAACACCGGCAAAAAATGCGAACAGTTTGCGAACTTCGAACATCCGAAAATCGTTCGATTCGAACGATCGTAGGATTTTTAATCGTTCGAACGAACGATTTTCGTTCGAATCGAACGAAAATCGTTCGATTTTAGCGATCGAATGGTCGAATGGTCGAACGATTTTGACGCGAACGACTATTGGCGAACGTCGCGCGACGTTCGCGAACTTGCGGCGGACGCGAACAGCCGATGTTCGCGCGAACAAGTTTGCCGCAGAACAGTTCGCTACATCCCTATCCCCCGGTAGTTCCGCCACTCGCATGCCGATTTAACTATGTTACTATGTAATGTTAATAAATGTAAAGTCATGCACCTGGAATATAAAAATAGCCAAGCCACTTATACCCTAAATGGGACTGCATTAGGTAAATCCATAATAGAAAAGGACCTTGGAATCCTCGTATATAATAAACGTGGCTGTAGCAAGCAATGCCAGTCAGCAGCTTCAAGGGCAAATATGGTCTTGCGCTGTATTAAAAGGGGCATAGATTCTAGTATACTAGAAAATGAAGGTCGAAATTACAGAAAGTTCCTTTACCCGGAAAACCCCAGTTAATTAACCCTCGATATTCGACTGGGGAATGAAAATCCTTCGACTTCGAATATCGAAGTTGAAGGATTTTGCCCAAATACATCGATCAAACGATCGAAGGAATAATCGTTTGATCGAACGATTAAATCCTTCGAATCGAAGATTCGAAGGATTTTAATCCAACGATCGAAGGATTATCCTTCGACCAAAAAAAGTTAGACAAGCCTATGGGGACCTTCCCCATAGGTTAACATTGAGTTCGGTAGCTTTTAGGTGGCGAACTAGGGGGTCGAAGTTTTTTCTTAAAGAGTACTTTGACTATCGAATGGCCGAATAGACGAACGATTTTTAGTTCGAAACGTTCGTTTCGAAGTCGTAGTCGAAGGTCGAAGTAGCCCATTCGATGTTCGAAGTAGCCAAAAAAAAACTTCGAAATTTCGAAGCATTTTTACTTCTATTCCTTCACTCGAACTTAATGAATGGGCCCCTTAATGTTAGTCTATTTTGGGAAAAGCAAAATAGATTTCCAGTGTAAAGCCACTCAGCACTGACTTTGTAAATGAGTCCCACAATATGCACCATACAGGCAGATTGCAGAATTACTTATTGCTTGCTAGGGAATAAGATTCATTAGCATAGTGACAAAGCTTTCATCAGTCTGCCAATATTTCTGTCAGTTAGTGCTTTCCACCTGTGGCACATGCATAGTACAAGTATCCCAGACTTCACATCTGGTGTAGCACTTGTCACGTAGGGAGGCTTAATGAATATCTCCACGCTCAGGAACACTGCAGGGATCAGCATGAGCATTGTCCCAACTGTAGAACTGCCAATGATTAGTAATATATGAACAGAGCATATTCTGACAATATGCTATTTTGCTTCAAAGAAAATGAGTAAGCGGTCACGTCATTGCTTTTGTGTGTGAGGATGAGTGTAATAAATGGAAAATAACAGAAGTTCGTTGGCAACACTTTTGTAAAATGTTAATAAACTTCTGTAGACTAAGAAGTGAACATCTCACTCACAGATCTCTGGCTTTATAAATATTATGCATAGGTCTACTGAGAAATGATTATTTTACCGTTAATTGCAGGGAGCTTTAACCTCCCACATACATCACTGCTTCACTGTTCAAGCGATTTCTTGAACATTTCCAGAGCTCCTGCTCATTATACCCAGGGATTATAGTGCACATGGATTAAAGAGCAAATTGAATACTCATTCAATTCTGCCCACATCCACAGCTTCATATACAGTTAATAAAAAACTTTTAGAATTAAAAGAAGAAGGTATTCCTGCTACTCAGTTACCAATTTCTATCCTCTTTTTGGTCTAAAAAAGAGCCAACGGGCTACCTTGGAATGCTGAGCCAGAGTTCAACAGCAGCTGGGCAGCCATTTAGCAGGGACTTCTGACTTGATGTAATGTAGAGGTATGTTTATTTTATATGGTCTGCAAGCTGTATTTTTTAATGCAGATATATATCTTATTTATAAGTGTCAGTGAAGCAATTTACCTCCACAGCTACTGGACTTTTAGGTCGGACTCCCAGGGACAATGCAACAGCTCTCTGCCTTACTCAAGGCAACATATACAGAGCACCAGTGTCAGCCTATAATCACACAATAGGGGGGGTACAATTGCTAACACTGAGTGACTACTTCCAGGCCTCTAAGTTGCAACCCTAGCAAAAGCTTGTGGCTGTACCTTTTCACTCACTTCTATGGCAAGTGGCATTTCAGTCTGATGTACCAACTAGACCCAATCACAAACCCAATCACTAACACAATACAAATAATGCTTTCTGTATCTGCTTACAAATTTAGCCACTAAAGTCTCTTAGAAAATATACATAAGCAACACCAGTAGGTATGCTGCCACTGCCCTACTGGTACTTGATTATTGGGATCTGCCCAGTGGGAGATCAGATTTAGAGGCCTTTATATCCTAACAGTGATTGCAGCTATATATAATATGTATAATATGGTAACGTTGACAGATCTTTGTTGGATCAGAAAGAGTGACTTTTACTGATGAGATCCGTCAACTTTACCATGCTGATCTTAGTAAAACAACACACTGGCAGTTTTCGAAAGTAAAAAAACAGGAAACGATTTAAAGTAGAAGGGACATATAATCTTCCACTCTAACCACTATTGGCAGCCACTACTCTAACTAAAGAAATGTCTACCATAAAGTTCCATATAAGTACACAGAAACAGAGGTTTGACAATCTGAATCTATGTAACAGAGACAGAGGCCTATTATAACCAAATATTATTTTTTTTATTCAGTGTACTACTGTATGTTATCCATGCTAAAGAATTCTCTGAATTGCTGTAAATATTTAATCAGAATTTGAGTTTGTTTAATGTCAGAAGTTTTTTCTACTTCAAACAAACTCTAATTTATAAAAAAAATAATAATGCTTGCTTATTTATTAATAAATCAGAATATAAAAAAATTGATAGAGGAATCCAGATAAAACATTTAAATAGGTCAATTTTTTTTCTATTTATTATTTTCAATAGGTCAAAAATTTTGAAAAACTTGCAATGAAAAAAAAAAAACAAACCTTAAAGTTGCTAAAGACCACTCCCACTGACTACATAAACTTGGCTTTTAGGTGGCAAAGTTTTACATTCAAGCTTTACCAATTGATAAATACCACTTGATAATATACGCAGAAGTTTTCCAGGGCATACCTTGAATTCACAAGTTGTAGTGCAAAATAATTTAATTTGTTAAATGTTGATAAATTACCTGTTTAGTGAGTACAATCCTGGTTGCTGTTCAGTACATTGGCAATTACTGAAGTAAGGAAAGAGCTTTCAGAAAAAACATTGTATGCTGGGTTTGTAATTTCGAAGGGATGCCTTAGCCCAGTGATCCCCAACCAGTAGCTCGTGAGCAACATGTTGCTCTCCAACCCCTTGGATGTTGCTCCCAGTGGCCTCAAAGCAGGGGCTTATTTTTGAATTCCAGGCTTGGAGGCAAGTTTTAGCTGCATAAAACCAGCTGTACTGCCAAACAGAGCCTCAAAATAGGTTGACAATACACATGGGGCTACCAAATGGCCTATCACAGCACTTATTTGGCACCCCAAGAACATTTTTCATGCTAGTGTTGCTCCCCAACTCCTTTTACTTCTGAATGTTGCTCACGGGTTCAAAAGGTTGGGGATCCCTGCCTTAGCCCATCATAAAGAAAGCTAACACACAAATGTGCGCCAATATAAAAAAAGTTGGTTTTTAAAGGAGAACTATTGCAATAATTAAAATGTAATATAAGATTATCATTTAGATCCATTATATCTTATAGGGGGTCTTCCTTTCCTAGCAGATTTATTAGAGCTCACTCAAATCTAACAAAATAGCTGCCTTTTGCACAAATTCTGCATGTAGAGAGACGGAATTTCTGGGAATTTTAATAGAGTGAGCTCTAATAAATCTTCAAGGCAATAGGAACCCCCTATAAGATATATTGGATCTAACTGTCAATGAAGAGAGAATGAAGAGAAACAGATAATGAGAGAGGAATAGTGAAGATGAACATGATCAGAAACGGTACAGAATTTTTAATTGATTGTATTTAGAAAGTGTCTTATTTCAGTATGCTGAAGCTTATATTAAATTTTTATTTTCGCGATAGTTCCTATTTAAATACAAAAAATATAAAATATTGTCGTTAGATATCAGGCTACCCTGCTGAAAGTCAAACCAGGAAACAATCAATGATTTATTATATCAGGGAAACGAACAGAACATTAATAGTAATATTAGACAATAAATGCTATCTGGAGAGCAGTTTACTAACATAGAAAAGATTGGATAAGTGACGGCTCTGTTTCCACAGCAACAGACTTAATGGTACTCGTTTTCTGCTTTGACTCCTGATCTCTTCTTTAGCGAGTTTATATTTGTGACTAATACAGAAACATCCCAGTTGAATTACTGTTACATTAACTGCCAGTAAATACTGTGGAGGTCCTATAATACAGTAGGTTTTAGATGTACACTAATGCATTACATCAGTGGCTGGTATAAAAGATTAGTTTATGGAAGTCATCATTTGAACCAGGCATGATAAATCCTAGAAAACCCATTAGAGGAAATATTAACTGTGGAAATAAGTTCACTGAATCCAAGAGCCTAAAAAGTAGCATATGCGTGTCTATTCAGGCAGGGGTGTGCCAGTTCCTTGCCGCAGAACACCTATTTGTGCCCCTAAAGGAGTTGCTTTGTTATTCGGCTGAATCCTTTGTGAAGGATTCAAGATTCAAATAAGTTGTTTGTAAATGAAATTACAATTCAAAGCAGTTGCTCATTGCTCAGTTCCTTCTCAAGTTTCCAGAAACAATGCATCGAAAATCAGTTCTTCTTCAGCCGACACTCCAATTCCCACAATGCCTTGCACCCTTCTCCTATTCTGCTTTTCAAGTATGTTAATCATAGAACATAATAAGAATTAAGGGATGTTGGTGTTTTGGCTAGAAAGTTGACTACTGATACAATGTTACAGTGTTACAATGTTATGTGTGCAGAGAGAGACTTAAGGAGACAAATTACTTTAACACAGTTTTTGATAAAAAAAAAAATCAATAAATCATAAAAAAACCTGCTGGTAATCCTTCTGGATTTCCCAGTTTGATCCATAATAAATCAGCTCATAGCCAAATCTAACTAAGCTTTTTTTCTCTTGGCCAACAGGAGCCACTGTTTCACTGGACTCTAAGGGGTATATTTATCAAAAAGTGAAGTTAGAGATCACCACAGTCCTCGAGATTGAAATTCCGCCTCTCTCCATTCATTTCTATGGGATTTTGAAAGGCATATTTATCAAAGGATGAACTTAAGGACACTTCCAAGAAATACAGGCAGAAGGGCATCACTGTTTGTGTTTAATTTAAATACAATCTGTATGCATAACAAAGCCCAGAGAATTGCAATTAATGTGTGTCTAAAAATGATCTAGTAACCTTATACTAGAGGGCACATTACTTAGTGAAAAGGAGCAAGTGCAAAATCACGCACATTAGAGCGAACACACAAAGCACATGTGCTCCTACTACAACAACTGGAGACATAGAGTACAAGAGTGTCCTATATTTAATGCCTGCCTTGACCATAAATGATGCAAAAGTATCGGACATTCATGGGGACATAATGAGTGTCCATATGTACCTTAAATAACTGGCGGAATCTCCATTTGGGAAGTGCACAGAGTAGCACCTGAGAGCACTACACACTGAAAAGGATGGTAGGAGACAGAAGCAAGGTGCATCATGGACAAAAAAACATGGCAATGTGTGCTCCCCTGTAGTAAATAAGCCCAGCGTTTGCCAGGTTTCCATATACAGTAATCTTGCAGCCGACTGTTCTTAGTACTCTGAGCCAAGGTACATTAGATAATCTCTCATTTTAAACGTGAAGTTGCTTAGAAACAAGGAATGTTTAATATCTGTACATTTGTTCTGCTGTATTGACTACTTCTTTTATCTTTGAATAAAATATCTAAAAAGAATACAACCTCTTTCTTACAATATTGATTTTTTTCACAACAATTATATTTCATCATTAAAAATGTCCCCATGGAATGCTTTCTATTAATTTCCTGCTAGTAATTACTGTAAGTCTGCAAAGAGTTATTACTGTGTAGAGTCAATTTTCATACAGTCTGGTCAGCATTAAATCTAAAATGTCTTGCTATGCTTTTTGTACTACAAATAATATGGAACACTTATTCATCCCAGTGCATTTTCTCTTGGTTTTTGTTTGAGTGCAGAGAGTTAGTTATTAAGCTTTTGTTTTTTTAGCACATTTAGTTCCAGTTTGTACCACTATATATTTTTTATCAGTATTGCTGGGGGCACATGCATTAAAGGGTGTGAATATAGGGGAGTAAGTTAAGAGCAGTAGCTATAGGTAGAATACCTCCCAACATTAGAAAGATCAAAATGAATTAGTCCATGTCCTCGATATACAAACACATATGTATAATGGGACAAGTCCATTATGCTCTAGGTTCTACTGCAACTAAAGATTGCACCAACAGGTGTACGTATATGTAGCAGGACTTCGAATTTGATTCAATTACAAGTATAAAAGATTATATCAAATGTTTAAAAACAATTAAATAGACAAAACTCCAACTAACACAAAAAGCCCAAGCAGTATAAGGAGAACTATAGCTAAATTTATATCCTTATAAGTGAACTTTTTAATAAAATCAGCCTATTTATACCCAAAGAGGAAGGTGGGAGTAATGGCCATTCATTGGCTGATCTAAGCTATGCATAGACTTTATTTGTATGCAAGCACATTGGCTTGTATGAGTCAGGAAGATATACTTTAGAACAGGTATGGTATCCATTATCTGAAAAACAGTTATCCAGAAAGCTCCAAATTATGGGAAGGCCATCTCCCATAGACTTTAAATCAAATAATTCACATTTTAAAAAATGTTTTCCTTTGTCTCTGTAGTAACCAAATAGTGTCTTGTACTTGATTCGAACCAAGATAAAATTAATTGATTCTTGGACGCACAACTATCCTATTGGGTTTAATTAATGCTTAAATATTTTTTTTAGTAGACTTAAGCATGCAGGATATTAGGTCCCACACCTGTCCTCAAAATGGCAGTGCTTCCATAATGGATGGCATAAGTATATTTTTCATTAAAAGGCTTTATTTATAAGAAGCAGTGCTTTAAATATAAGCATTTTTATGTGATATGTTTTTTAAACAATGCAGCAATGTTAAGGGGTATAGCTTCCCTTTAAAATATTAAAGATACTCATGTGGTCCATTTGGAATAATTTGGAAGAGCACCAAGACTAAGGTACATTACACAGGAAATAATTCATAGAGACATAGAGAACTGCAGTAAACCCAACAAGGACATGAGAACAGATTGTCCAGGCAATGAATTGTGGAGGCCATGACCTCTTCATACAGTGGCCTTTGTCTGACATAGATCTATGTCTTTTCATCTATAAATTGATTTTTCTATGACATCAGTACCACTTGCATAAATATGTTTTCATGTGCACACTGGCAAGGTATTGCTTGTATATAATTAGACTTAGTGATTATCAGATAATCCAGTACAGAACTGAGTAGTGATAAACCCAACGATGGAAGTACCAAAATGCATTGGCTGCATTTAAATTTGCAATATGAAAGAAATGAGGTTGAAATTTAGAACCTGTTCAGAACTTTAACACTGCTGTACCACCAATTGATTTGCTGATTATTAAACATTGAAGAGCACCTGTGACCCCCAAAAAATATAGCCTACACTGCTATTTGGGGAAACAGTACTATTTTAATACCCCCTGCCTGATAGTTCCTGGTGTGAGCAGCCATGTTTAAGGGTGCGTAAACACAGGGAGGCCCTTTTATCAAAGGTCAAATTTTGAATTCATGTGAATTTCGAAATTTGATTTGGAGGTTATTTAAGAAAAATTTGAATGTATAAAACTCGAACTCGACTTGAAAACTCAAATCAATTTCGAATCGAATTTGACTAAACTTGAATCTAGTTTTTTCTCCGAAGGCTATTAACATCTTCAAATGGGTCACTGGACCTCTGCCATTGACTTCTACATACGGCAGATTTAAAGGGATAGATAAAAAATTTTCAAAATGAATCAGTTAATAGTGCTACTCCAGCAGAATTCTACACTGAAATCTGTTTCTCAAAAGAGCAAACAGATTTTGTTATATTCAATTTTGATATGGGGCTTATCAAATTGTCAATTTCCCAGCTGCCCCAAGTCATGTGACTTGTGCTCTGATAAACTTCAATCACTCTTTACTGCTGTACTGCAAGTTGGAGTGATATCACCACCCTCCCTTTTCCCCCCCAGCAGCCAAACAAAAGAACAATGGGAAGGTAACCAGATAACAGCCCCCTTACACAAGATAACAGCTGCCTGGTAGATCTAAGAACAACACTCAATAGTAAAAACCAATGTCCCACTGAGACTCCTTCCGTTACTTTGAGAAGGAAAAACAGCAGCCTGCCAGAAAGCATTTCTCTCCTAAAGTGCAGGCACAAGTCACATGACCAGGGGCAGCTGGGAAATTGACAAAATGTCTAGCCCCATGTCAGATTTCAAAATTGAATACAAAAAAAATCTTTTTGCTCTTTTGAGAAATGGATTTCAGTGCAGAATTCTGCTGGAGCAGCACTATTAACTGGTGCATTTGGAAAAAAAACATTTTTTCCGATGACAGGATCCCTTTAAGGTGGTGAATACTTGAATTGTTCCCAGGGTCAAAGTTTGATATATCTCGGATTTGAATCGAGTTTGGATTATTCCCAATTCAAATTTATGATTTTTGACCAAAAATACAATTTGAAAATTCTAATTTACTATTCAAACCTTAATAAAGCTGCCCCATAATGAGTGGTGTGCTCGGTGTATGAGTGTGTGTGATCACACACTTTCATATGATGAAAACTGGCACTTCTCTCAGAAATGTTGATTTTAAAAAAATACCCTTTGCCTATCATCCTTGATAAAGGTCCCAATAGGGACAGAAATGTTGGAATTCACAGTGATTGAGAATAAATCTGGATTTTTGTCATGATATAGAGTGTGGATCCTTTTACCAATATATGTATAATTAAATATATAAACTGAAAAATTAAACTGATACTCCAATCTTTTGTTTATACTGCAGACCAGGTTTGTAAAGATTCAGTCTTTGTTTGCACTCTGATGAAGGTATAATGAGCTGGTACTGCTTCTGCTTCTATTGGAGGATGTTCATAGGAAACTAAGAAAGTTACTTTGCTGCACATCGCATAAACAAAATATATGTACCCAGTTGTTTAATTTTAAATCCCTATCCATCCAAGCATTGGGTATGGAGAAAGGGGTTAAGGCATTCTCCCAACTAATTACATGCAGACCAGTGCAGCAAAGGCCAAAAAAGCTTTTCAGATGTTTTAAAAAATATCCCTTGTTGGAATTCATTTTGCCATTTTATCCAAAATCAGCTACTAAAAATACATACTAATAATAAAATAATAATATGTCAGGAAGAGGCATTTGAAAGAGACAGTGTTGAACATTTCATGGAACAAAAACCCCTAAATTTTCCATTTACACAAAAAATATTTAAAGGAGTAACTTAATTTAAAAAATATGGACCCATCTAGAATATGTCGTAATGTTTTGGTCTCTAGTGCTCAAACAGGACATTATTGTATTAGAGAGGGTACAGAGAAGGGCAACTAAGCTGGTGAAAGGTATGGGAAATCTTAGCTATGAGGAAAGACTAGCCAAGTTGGGGTTGTTCACGCTGGAAAAGAGGCGCTTAAGGGGGGATATAATAACTACAGTATGTATACATAAATAAGGGGATCATATAATAATCTCTCTAATGCTTTATTTACCAGTAGGTCTTTCCAGCTGACATGAGGTCACCCATTCCGATTAGAAGAAAAGAGGTTCCGCCTAAATATTCGGAAGGGGTTTTCTACAGTGAGAGCTGTGAAGATGGAATTCTCTCCCTGAATCAGTTGTACAGGCTGATACATTAGATAGCTTTAAGAAGGGGTCGGATGGCTTTTTAGCAAATGAGGGAATACAGGATTATGGAAGATAGCTCATAGTACAAGTTGATCCAGGGACTAGTCAGATTGCCATTTTGGAGTCAGGAAGGAATTTTTTTCTCCCTCTGAGGCAAATTTGAGAGGCTTCAGATGGGGTTTTTTTGCCTTCCTCTGGATCAACTGGCAGTTAGGAAGGTTAAAATAGTATTCAAAGGTTGAACCTAACTTTCTATGTGACTATGTTTCTATATACAGATTTATTAAACTGTGAAATATCTTGGTTTGGCTGGACATTGTGTCAAACATTGTTCACAAAACTGAAAATACTTTGGTTTGTGCTACTGCCACATAACAAAAAGTATCTATGGTACCACTAAAAAAATAAATATTAGATAAGTGAAAATACAAAAATGTATAGTAGAAGAAATAATAGGGAGAAAACACTCACAGTTCACCTCAGTCCCAAGGTGCAAAAACCAAAAACACTGTATCCAAAGGGTGTGAGGGTCTCCAAAAATAAAGAGGCAAATGTAAAAAGTAGAAAAATTTATTAGGACATGGAGACCTCAAACATTGTTCACACCTGAAAGCAGACTTTAATAATTATTTCTCTGGATTCTGTATTTCATTGGCGTATTTCACAAGTGAAATTATTTCTTTGGTACGTTGTCCTTCTAATAGAAGGTTCTGACAACCTTACATAGCGTACAAGCAATATGTTGATGAACAAGCAGCTGTATTTGCCAGGTACCTTTTGAGGCTATGAAATATTGTCTGTCACATTAAGATGTCTCCTAACTACTTGTGCTTTTGGAAAATGTTTATTTATACCTAATAATAATATTAAAATATTCCTGGAGTTGCATTTGCGCTGAGGTTATTGGATAAATAAAGCTTTATTAAATGCAGCCCAGAGCAGCTTATTCAGATGTAAAAACAGGAAACTATGAGTCACATAATTTACAGCAGGATAATACTAATAAGGGGAAGTAATTTGATATGTACGCATCAAACTTTTAACTCCTTTTGTGCTAAGGAACCCAGCATTAACATGAAATCCCAATTAGCTCAGCTTACCCACCATTCAGTATATTGTCTTAAAGTGATACTGACACCAAAAAACTACTTTTTAAAATATGAATGTACATTAAAAGTTACCTATAAGGCATACTGATTGTTTTGTTTTTTTTGCTGAGAGGTTTGTTTTTGTAAGTAATTGTTAGTTGAAGTTCCTAAACCTGACTGTTCTGCCAACCTGACTGTCCAATCTCGGCCTGTCAGTTAAAGTTTCTAATGCTAATTGACTCCTGCTGCACAAATATGGCAGCCTCCTCATACAGGAACATGGGGCATCAGACAGGTAAAGTAAAAGCATTGTGCAAATACTTTATGGCAAAATCCTAAGTAGTATGCAAAGCCAATATTATGATAGATGTAAAAAAAAGGCATAATTTCTGGTGCCAGTATCTCTTTAATCAATTTTATCACAAATGATTTATTTATAGTAAATAACAAAAAATATGAGTGTAATAAGAGAAAAATATGGCTAAGTTCCACTGGGTATAGGATTCCTTATCCGGAAACCCGATATCCAGAAAGCTCCGAATTACGGAATGGCTATCTCCCCTAGACTCCATTTTATCCAAATAATCCAAATTTTTAAAAATGATTTCCTTTTTCTCTGTAATAATAAAACAGTAGCTTGTAGTTGATCCCAACTAAGATATAATTAATCCTTATTGGAAGCAAAACCAGCCTATTGGGTTTATTTAATGTTTAAATGAATTTCTAGTAGACTTAAGGCATGAAGAACCAAATTACGAAAAGATCCGTTATCTGGAAAACCCCAGGTCCCGAGCATTCTGGATAATTCTGCACCACTAAATTGTGCCACATGGTGTACAAAAGGCAGTATCCAATTTGACCTTCAAAAAGTTTATTGAGCGTTGCTGTCAGATAAATGCATAACATACACTAGAGGAGAAAGGAACAATTTCCCAGCTCTTCACTTACATTCTTTAACAGCTGGATGTTTCAATACCATACAAAGAAGAGAAAATGAGTGTATTCATCAGACACTGCAAAAGTTTCTTTCTGAAAATAACTTACAGCCTACTAGAAATGTGTTCATGGTGGCATTTTAAATGAAAACCTAGCTGATATTGTTTATGATAGCAGGGTAGCTTAAATATTTGTGTGAATGAAGCAAGTTCTCTACGTAGATACAGGGAGTTATTATTTAGAAAGATATTAGGAGCAATATCTTGCAGGTGCCTGGTGTAGAGACTGTCACCTCCAATCAAAAAATAAACACACTCTGTCATCCTTCCTAATTATATAACTGTACCTTAACTAAAGTAATTTTCTTGTTACAATGCAACAGTAGGTATGACTCAAGCATTTGTTTGGCATAATAAAGCCTGCTGCGCAATGCATTAGTGGTTTGATGATAAAATAGCAACTGCTTCATTTAAGTAAGAAAGAATCTATAATACATATGCTCAATATACCCATCTATGTTATTCAAATATGAAGCGGAGAGCTTAGTAACGTATGAAGAAATTGCACTTGTACCAAAATTTGTTTACATCTTTCAGAAGGGAAAATTTAAGTTGATTGATATTAATATTTATATACTGTAGTACTTGATGACTGCATTACTTATGATCTTGCCTGCAATCCAGGTTAGTGAATTATAGGATATGTTGATTATGCTTAAATATTTGTAAATGTATATACTGTAAATATGCACTCAGGGCGCTAGCCAACACTGTACTTACAGCATGCCATAGTGCTTCCTAACTTACTCCTCTAAATGTTATGCCCCTTAATGCGCTGGTAAGGAGTGGGGACGTCTAGATGCCTTCCCCTCCTGCTGAATGCAGATGGCACTGTATTCATAGGCCACAGGTTAGAGTCCTGCACAGAACAAATAATTGAGACCCAGTAGACCCGTGGCCTGAACCTGCATTTTTACCTGGTTGGACCCACTACCCAACCCGGTGACAAACATGTTGTTGCTTCAAACTAGAAGTGACATCGACAGAAGTGGCTTGGGCAGCAAGTAACCAGCCTGCTGCAGGACTCTACCATAGGTCTCTGTACTTCAAACTAAGGAAATGGGCTTGTATTGTAAGCTTTTGCGAGTATGTTCATTTCATCCTATTTTTACTCCGTAAACCTGATGCAGGAATGCAGTGTGAAAAGTGCAAAAAAATTATGAATTTGCACACTACCTTCCCAGTTGTAAATTACACTTTATATAACTGAGAGATTCTTCAGGCATATACAAAGAAGCTAAATGGAAGATTCTAGATAAATAACTGTAGGCATGAGAGTCTAAAGAGTGAATTAACAGTAAAAGCTGGGCATCTCAGATGCTAGCAATTAGTCAAGTAATGTTCTATGCGGTTTATATATACATAAAAGATAATAAAAAATCATATTACGCACATTTGCAGAAAGTGTAACAATTAAAGGGTTAATACTACAAAGCCAATTTCACTCAGTCTTGAAAACCATCTATAGTCAAAAAATCGCTACAAGTGAGAACCCTAAACATAAAAATGTCCTCCCTGTATAGGTAATAGAGGAGTTCTCTCTTTACTTCTTACAAAATCTACCTAAACTGAGGTCAGAATTGGATAGATACTGCAGCTATATTTCCTACTTGTGCATAAAACTAATGTAAAGGATCCGGGTTGGACTGGCCTGCCGGGGCCCTGGGAGAAATCCCCGTGGGCCCTGGACTTTGTGGGCCCCTCGGATCCCAATTTTATTAATTTGCCATCATCTCTTAATAATAAAAAGTTTTGTACCAGCCAGTCCATAAAGGCGGTGGGCCCCAGCCAACTAAAATCAGAATAGCACCAGACCAGAGGAGGGGGCCCATTGCTGCCCGGTGTCCGTTTCACTAACTTGCAGCAGTTCTAGGTAATAGCTGGTTGTGTCTATCTAATATCTATAGCTGTGTTCCAACTTCACATGACGTCACAAGCGATGTAACATGGTCAGAGCATAGGACCCTGTGATGATAGCGGCAGGCCTGCACTGTGCCTGCATGGCTGCATGCAGATTCTACATTTCAGGTAGGAGGCAGTAGGCTTAATCCATCACCAAGCATGCACACTTCTATAGGTGTGGCAGACTCTCTGAATTTATGGTCGCATGCAGGGTCAGTGAGCTGTGAACAAGCTAGCAGACTTTAGGACCCAGGGACCATTTGTGAAACTATCTTCACATCACAGTGAAAGCAGAAGACCCGAAGTGCAGTCTGCAGTGCTTGGCAGTAACACAATTTCTAAGTGGCACATCAACTTGAGGACTTGACTGGCACTGGCAGAAGCTGAACTGAAGTCCCCAGCTGCAGAAAGTGGCACGGGTACTGACTCTGGTCTACATTTTAATTTTAAAAAGAACCTGATATTTCTACTGTCCTAAGTCTTGAGTGTTAACAGATACTTCATTTTTGCCAAAGAGAAGTTTTTATGTATAAAACAAAAATAAAAATGTGATTTAAAAAATGGTATAAATGTCTATTGTTTCACTGTTACTAGGGTGGGGATAAGCAGACAAAAAGTTGTCTAACATTATTTCTACCTCTATAAGGGTACTATACTAAAATGACTCAAACCACTGCCCGGTTGCTAGGGTAATTAAATTTTTTTCAAATAAAAATGTTCATTTTGATATTTACTTGTGGGCACTATTTTTTAATTCTTAATTTTTTTATATTCTAATAAGGCTTTAAACAATGCAACACAAGTAACAGTTGGTAACAAGATAACATATTTAGCAAATTGAGTTTGTGGGCACTATTTTATACCGTTGGGGAGGGGGTGCAGGCCCTTGAGATGAGGTTTCCTGGTGGGCCCCAGGCACCTCCGTCCAACACTGAAAGGATATGTACTTTTTACATGAATGTATTCATGTATTTAAGAGGGGTGGGCATCCCCCATCCCCTAATGTGCCATTCAGAGTCACAAATTAAGAAGCACCAGTCGGTGCTAGTGTTGCCACCCAGCTGGTATTTTACTGATATTGGCAGTAAAACACCTGCAACATCACTGCGGAAAACTGCCTCAGTTAAACACCATGCAAAAAACAAAACAAAAAAAAAAACGCTGTGAAAAACTGCCCATTGACTAGAGAAAAGTGTTATTTTACAAGATATAACAATATTTTTATTATATTTGCTTCATATATTGTAATATTCTTCAGCATTTCTGTCATTCCTGTCAGTCATATTCTTAGTGTGATTTTTTACTCATATGCACACACATACACACTAGAGTCAGTTTCACCAGCGATCAATTAACCTACCAGTATGCTTTTGGAGTGTGGGAGGAAACTATGGGAACACAGGAAGAATGTATAAACTGTGTATAAATAGTTCCTGGCTTGAGTTGAACCAAGCAGTACAAGAAATCAATGCTAACCAATATGCTGCTCAGAGAGGTATAATAAATGTTTATCCTCTTTCCTATAAAGTACCAGCCCTATCTAAACTTATCTTTATTACATTTGTGTTATGGCTCAGAGCCACTTCCATGGCCATCAGCCTGTTAACCAAAAATTAATCTCATTTCTCTAGTCTGGGTGTCTGTGCTATTTCCAAACCAATTTCACTTGGGATTGAGGTGAAGGTAGATAAGCTACCTTGTGCAGAAGGGGAGGGCCTCAGTGCAAGTAGTAAAACCAAGCAATACATAACCCCCTAGGTATACTTGTGGTAGTGCAAAGTTTAATGATGAAACTACTTGTGCCAAAATATTTGCAAACAAAGGTTTAGGCAGCCTTAAAGCTGCCAAATTTCTGTTCATTTGCTTTCAATACTGTTCTTTCTACATTTTTTCTTTTCCATTTCATAAAATATCACTAGCAGTTAAAGCCCTATTTTCTCATGGAATATACAAAGCTTTCTTTTTTTGCTGCAGTTTTGTTTCCTGTTGTACAAGTTGACTCTCTCCAGATTTTTTTCCTACCCACCAAAATGCTCTTTTACATTCCAGCAATTTCTGCATTATATATGCGGCATGGTGTTCCTACACTCCTGGTTTCTTTTGCAGTTACTGTGTCAGAATGTACAAACTGCATCCATTTAACAATAGCATCAGAGACTCACTGCACCTTTTGTAAGAGAAATAACTAGCAAAGAAAAATAACATGGCATACAGTCCATCATGAATGTAAAACAAAACTATTTTACCGGGGTTATTTGACGTTTCTAAACATCGTACACCATTCTAAATATTGTAAAGTTACTGTATAACGAAAATATGGTGTTTCAGCAAATTATATGCAATAATCAATGCAGAATCCTATTTATATAGATGTATTGGTAAATTGTTTTTCTATGATCATAATCCAACAAAAATATTTTAAATCTGGATCACACGCTATTTAATTAATTTAATTATGGCAATCATGTAAAGTTTTGTTGAAAAGAGCCAGAGAGGTCAGTCTGACACAGTACTTATTTGCTTTTACGGCTCATTTTGACTGCCTAATGAGCTCCATAAAGAAACTCCCACTAAAAAAAAAGTATTTCTGAATTGCCTTATATAAAGAAAGAAATTATAACTGAAAATGGCACGTCAGTCCCCAGCCTACCTATGGATTTGGTAGACATTTATGTTACAACTTCAGTTTGTTATTCCTCTGTACATTCATGTTAAATATTGTTACTCCACTGTGACCATGAGTTGCATTTTGTGCTGACAAAATTCATGGAATAAATTTTCAGATCATATATATATATATATATATATATATATATATATATATATATACTCAAACAGAATGGAATGCACAACCATTATTATGTAGAAACCTGGGTGCTAGTCCGAGAAGTATGTAGACAAAATGCAGGGATTGACACCACTCCAAGGATATACATCAAGTCAATAGTTCCTGTGCGGAACTAATATATATATACAGTATATATATATATATATATATATATATATATACATATATATATACAGTATATAGGGGTTATTTGCAAACTATCTGGGCAATATGCCATGTTTTTTTCACACACATACAACATCTTTACCATACTTACAGCTGCTGCAAATTATGTGCAACCCAGGTTGAGCCTGATTTGTCAATATGGGCATTTGGTAAACTTTAAGGAGGATGTGACAAGAGCATATAACAAAATGGTTATGCCACCTGTTCAATGAAGATGGGAATTCTAGAGCTCACATTTGCCTGTATACCCTTGAGAATGTTCCATGCAAATTAGAAGCAACATATATAGGTATAATAGTTTTTCTCTGGGTGCAACTTGCAACAATCATTTTCCCCAGTGATGCTGCTAGTGTTTGGTGTTGCCCCTAATTGTATGTTAATGAAAAGTTTTCACATATACACAAATACAGTATATATATTTGAAAAAAGTGTCTGCATTCTACTGCTGCTTTTTGTTTGAGGTGCACAGTCAAAAATATGCAAAGTTTTGCAGGTAGAACCAGGACTCTCTAGATAAGTAAAAAAATATTTCTTCACATACCATTTGTATCCAATGTTTCCGTCTGTTAGGACCATTATCAAGGATAACAAACAGTGATCAATGTGTGACTAAAATACACTGTAACAAGTGAAAAAATGGTGCCTCTTAGCTATAAAGAAAGACTGGCTTTTTGGTTTGGGATTGTTCAAGCTGGAGAAGAGGCTCTTAAGGGGTGATATGATAACTATGTATAAATATATAAACGGATCATATAATCATCTCTCTGATGCTTTATTTACCAGTAGGTCTTTCCAAGTGACACAAGGTCACCCATTTTTATTAGAAGAAAGGAGGTTCCGCCTAAATATTCGGAAGGGGTCTTTTACAGTGAGAGCTGTGAAGATGTGGAATTCTCTCCCTGAATCAGTGAATCTTGATGGACGTGTGCCTATTTTCAACATAACTTACTATGTGACTATGTAATTGGGTCAGGAATGACTCACCCTGGACCCAAACCTAAACCATAAAACCTTAAACCCACCCGAACATAATCAGCAAAATGTTGCCATTGTAGGACTTGCACCTGACTCATACCCATACGTTTCTTGCTCTGTAAACTACTTCTGTGCATGCCTCTGGTTCCAAGACACTGAATCTTCAGGAGCAGAGGAGGAGTGTTCTTCCCCAGTCTGGCCTGCACCCAACTCTAACCTGCAATGGTTGGAAAAATCTCAACCCAAACCCACCAAAATAGTGGTCAACCCACAAATCACTACATCACATCCTTACCCCTCATAGCCCCATCTCACACCTTTTACCACTGATCCATTGTCTTTCTGGTAGGGACCTGTACATTTTGTTGCAAAAGGTGGTAACCCTATGGCTGAGGCTCTGTTAAAATAAGTTTGTGGAGATATACAGTCAACAAGCTAATAGAAAGATAGACAGACAGACAGATATAGAGATAGATAGATTATTATTAACATGTATTTTTAGAGTGCCAACATATTGAGCAGCGCTAAAAAATAAATGTGTTCATACAAAGAAGTGACATTAGAGATGGACATGGAGACATGGAGATGGGGTGATAGCAGAATTGTTAACTATGATAGATTCTTCTGGGATGTTATGTGTGTTAGTAGAGGAAAAGAGAACATTTCCATTTTGGAGAATTTAATTTAAGGTAGTGTTGTGACATCAAAGTTGAGATAGCGGACAGGCAGGAGGAGATCCTAGTTAAGAGCTCTGGATTGAGATCAGGAGAGCAGAGATAGATCTGATTATAGCCAACATAGAGGTGGTATCCATGTGAGTTGATTAGTTTGCCGAGGCAGGAAGTATAGAGAGAAAATAAGGGGCCCAGGAGCCTTGAAGAACCCCAACAGATAGAGGCAGGGGAGAAGATTATACTCCATTGTAGGAGACACCTAAGGAACAATTAGTGAGGTAAGAAGAGAACCAGGACAGGGCCGATAGCTAGATAATGTTCAATACTCAAATGTGTCCAGAGATTTTAGGTACACAGAGGGTCAAAAAAAACCCCACCAATAAATAGTGATTATGAAAGAAAAAAAGCCCCTCTGTCGTTTGCCAGGATCTACAGATTTTCAGTCTTGGCCCAGCATGGTAATTGGAAAGATACTGGAAGAAAGGCATATCTCTCCCAGAATACCCTGTTAGGCAGCACATGTCAAACAAGTGCCTTTTCAGGCATTTGGGCTTAGAGAATTCCTTTATTTTTAGAAACTCTATGCCAGACACATACTCTACCAGAAGTCCTGCAAAATGCTCTTGCAGGGAAGGTTGGATCGTGTATTGTGTTTCTTAAACACCATCTCTGCATTCCAATTGAATTACCTAATTGTTAATCACAGTCTTATGAGCTGTTCTGGTATGATCAGCATCTCTCTTGCCCTTACTATTGGATGCCAGTGCAGGACCTTTATAACCTTAGTGTGAAAAGAAGAAAACACTTTGTAAAACATTATAAATATATTGCTTATTGGAAAATAATTGTTTTCTTTGCAGTCTCAACATAATGTCATAATAAAACTGCAGCCCCAGTGGGCCCCCAATGTTCCAGTCTGATCCTGATGATAGGACCCCCTGTTCGTTTGGGCAAATGCCTCTTTGTCCATTTGTTAAAGAGTCTCTGGTGCAGGGGTTGGCAGCACTATTAGGGAAAGATCTGTCTGCAGGAAATTTTGAATTGGATATGTCCCCTGCAAAGGAGATCTACTAGTAAACCACCCTTCTTTGGTATGGTGCATTTTTTCAGTATTTTGTATAGCATGTTGGTAGACTGTGTTTATACTGTATGTTCATTTGTTAATCACTCATGTAACATACATGGTAAGATGTTGATTTTATCATATACTTGGCAACTTTGCACTTGGGCCTGTGATGCACATAATATGTTTATAACTGAGAATTGTGGTACATAAACACCTACAGCCTACAGACTTGTTTTAACTGTCAGTATGCTCCCCTTAAGTCTCAGCATTTGCCTGCTAAATCTGGAGGTTAGGGGGACGTGTTACAACATTCTGTGGCACAGGTTTGAGAGCAGGGCTAGCAATCAGTTGTATACAGACAATGACATACTTGCTTTCTCTTCTCTGGACCTGAAATAATGTGCAGGCAGCTGCACTTCTGATCTCTACTAGTGCATTATAATCTACCAGTGCAGCTGCCTAGTAGGAAATCTATACTCTTGTTTGTTTGCATAAAAACAGACACCTCATGGCAATTTTGTGTAATGAAACAGTACTCTTCTTCTCTTTAATGGAAAAGTTCAGTGTAAAAATAAAAAAAACAGGTAAACAGATAGGCTGCGCATAATGAAAAATGTTTCTAATATAGTTAGTTAGCCAAAATGTAGCGTATAAAGGCTGGAGAAACTGGATATCTAATATTAGAGAACACAACCCAGCATCCTGCTTTTCAGCTCTCTAACTCTGAGTTCAGTCCAACCCCTCTCAAAATCCATCTTTCTCAATGTATAGAACACTAAATTAGAAAGCAGCTAGACTTGTAGAGTGAAGTGTTGGAGAAACACAGTGGGGCTGATTTCTGAACATAGGTGCTAAACTGCATATTTAGTATGTAGGTAGAAAGTGTATCCAATCTACAATTAGCTTCAAACAGTCTATTGCAACCTGGAAAATGAACAAATACATTTGGTTGGTTGTTACTGGCAAATGCCTTAAATGTTCATAAATCAGCCACATAAAGTTCAAATACTTATGTCTACTGTCACTAAACCCAGGGGAGGATGTCATATGCAAAAATCATTGTGGAGAGTGCCCAGTTTCTGTACTTTTAACCCTGTCCAGAGTAAATAAAAACAGTGTCACTATCTGGCACATTTATTATGATGTCATGTTTCAAAATATATTTTATGTGTTACAACAGGCTGATAAAGCAGAATTTATTTATAATGCAAAAGCTACATGACTCAAGTTTACACTACAACACGTGCTGGGGAATTCTCTCCTACACTCCTAGTATAGGATTACTCCTATCAGTAATGAACCAGCCTCCAACAACTCCAAATTCAATATTTGTTGGCCACTCTGTCTCTGGATTCTATTATACCCAGAAAACTTAGGGGCATTTTTATGATGCTATTTAAAATGAAATTTGCATTAGTATACTAACTCTAGTAGGTAATTGCAAAATACTACTATACGTCTATGTAAAGTAAAGGGTACTAACTATTTACAAATTGTATAACAAAAGGAATGTTATTGCACATGTGTTCTTTATTTATTTTCTTTTTCCTCTTTTCTTTAATTTATATTATATCTTTTCTTTATTTTGTCTTCTGTTTCCTTTGCTGTAAAACGAACCTACAATAAAAAAGATATTGTTAAAAAAAAATGAAATTTGCAGAAAAAACTGTGTAAAAAGCTGTGAAAAATATCACAAGGTGTGTGTAATTTTACACCATATGAATTTCACATTTGCCACCCTTATTTTACATTGCTTCAGGTGGAAGTTACTCTAAGAACCACGTAAAAAGTATACACAGTTTTTTATGCCGTTTTTTTACATGGTGAAGCCTGGCGATGTGTGGTGTATCATCTGCCATTTTTTACACAGCATAATAAATATGCCCCTTAGACCCTGTCCTGGCAATGCGTATGCCTGGATGTTTCACTCTTTTAAGTGTCCTCTTTCTTCAACCGTCAAAATTTAAAAATGCTAGCCTTTTTTTCTGTTTATTTCCTTAACCTAGTGGAGTCTTAGCTGTGTAAGTTGATCTAGACACAGCTGTCTACTGCACTTAGTTAGAGCAACTTGGAAAGAAAAAAAAAACGGCCCGAGGAATTCAGTTTCCCTAAAAATAGAAGCAATATACAGCCAGTGACTTGCCACTTTTTAGATAACTGTTGTGTGAACTGCATTCAGCTGATGACCCCTGTAATAGCTGCTGACATTCATCCCATATTCCATAAACTTAAATATTTTTGCCAATTCCATTAATAGTAGAAAGAGTACATCTTTTGGATATGACATGTGATCAAGAACTGGCATCGGTAACAATCTGCGTGTGAAAGACTCAAAAAGAGCTTGTTTGTTATCTCAGCTTCTATTGGCGAAAAAAAAGGACTGATCCATTTTTCCCAACTTCATCAGCAAAAGGTGAGTTCTTCCTGATTTTTCATTTTAATTGTATAAAGTTGTTTTAAACCATAAACCAAATTTAATACTGTTTACTACCTAAAACTTAATATATACACTTTGGTTTTCAGTTGGATAATTTTTTTTTATTATCAGGCATTTAAATGTTTCAGATTGTGACAACCAACAATCAAGACATTTCTTTTCAACTCCATTGGGTATGACAAGGCAGTGGGTGCTGTATGGTATTATTTAATATTTGTAATTCTTTAATTTACATCCTTTATACCTAAATGCATAGAAAACCCCAGAGAGAGTTTTAAAAAAAATTTAAATCTTGCTCCAAATTTATTTTGTTGAAATGAATTGTTCTTTAATTTACAGAAAACTATACCTCATATTAGTGCTGTCCAAAATGTATTCTTCTTATTTGTTATTGATACATTAATTTTATATTTTATTTTGGTTGAATTCACACAATTAAATACTTATACAAATAGATTTTTGGTTATTTTAGAATATGAGGGAATTAACATGGCTCTGTTCTGCACAACAAATTTACAGGCAGCCCGCTCTATCTCTCTATGGTAACATTGCATATCACCCTTTAAACGATTACTGTAAATAGATTTACATGGCCTGCAGGTACCTCCCACAGCTGACTTGCTGGCCTCACTTTTTGGCAGGTTCAGTTTTATAAACTCTTGTAAACACATTAAAACACAAAATGAGCCTTGATAAATTCTTTGCAATGCTGTAGATTAAAACACTTTTTAAGATTTGCCAATGCTATTTCTCAGTAGTTTGGGAGACAACCTTTGTTTGTTTCCCTTCTGGGTCATGATTCACAATTCTGTATTGTAAATCAGAGAAAGAAAAGTAAAAGGAGGAATTATTTTTCTACATTGTGAAAAACAGCATAAAATCCCTGATGTCTCAAACTATAATGTGACATGGGAAGAAAATATATCAACCTATGCAGTGTGTGACGCACAATTTTTAAGGATTAGCCTTGGTTTGTTATGTAGGACCCTTTATCAGAGGTAAACTGGTGTGACTGGGTTAAATTTCAAGAAGTCTTTCTGAAGACACCAGGACTGATAACACATGCAGGTCTTTAGTTACAGCACCTGATTCACAAAAGTATTTATAGGTTTCTTCTAACACTAGTTTTTTTTTTACGTTGCACTGGTGCATTCAGTATTTTCTGCAGAGATGCCATGGGAGAATGGTATATCACTAAAGGCTGATGTTTCTTTTCAGTCTGTAAGACTAATTTTCTAAAGGGTATTTTACAAAGTATCAGTGCATGTTTCTCTATTTTATTTTACAATTAAATAATCCTTCCTAGAAGTCGAGCATAAATACATGCACAATTTTGCTCCATATAAAAAAATAGCTAATATAAATTATTACATTATGTGCAAATAAGCAGTAGAGGGGGCAGGATGGAGGCAAGATGAGTGTACCATTATATTGCACTGCATGTAGAAGCTCATTTGAGCCAGTAAGCTGAAGCTTACCCCTTCAAATATGTCTACAAAAAATAGTCTCCAAATGGCATCTGCTGACTTAGGCTAAGGCCACACTAGGCGATAGTGCCGCGATTTGACTCGCGGCGACTTTTCGCCGCGACTTTTAAGCCGCAATCGCTGGGGAAACTTTTGCGCTGGCGTCTATGGGGAATCGCGTAAAATCGCCAGCGTAAAAACACACGCGGCGATCTTTTTTCTATTGTCGCTCGAAATCGCCTAGCGAGTGTTTTTACGCTGGCGATTTTACGCGATTCCCCATAGACGCCAGCGCAAAAGTTTCCCCAGCGATTGCTTAAAAGTCGCGACGAAAAGTCGCAGCGAAAAGTCGCCGCGAGTCAAATCGCGGCGCTATCGCCTAGTGTGGCCTTAGCCTTATACTCTGAGTGGTAATTGCGTAAGTATTCAAATGTGATGTTGGCTGATTTCACTGCTAACCTATTATATGGCCACCAACCTAATAAGGTAGCTGTACACATTCAGTTTCTCATACTGTCCTACAGATAGCTCTTGTTATATTGTGAAAGCAAAGTAAGGGTAAACAATCATAGAAAACATGATGCTTTGCCCCTGCTGCTGCTTCGTACATGCAGAATTCCATGTCTTTGTTGCTGCCAAACCACAGCAGTGAATATGCTATTAACTGCCAACAATACGGTGACTATTCTGTTGTGTATTGTTACATACTGTGACCCTTACATACTTGTTTGTGGGAGTTTGAGTGATTGTTTGGTGATTTAGCATGTGCAGAATTTTGCTAGCTACCGTAGTGTCCCATAGCAACCACTCAGCATAGCTTTAACTGAATTGAAACAAAGTCAGGGTAAGGGGATACAGGTATAAGCACTGGCCTAGCCACACGCCAGTAGTAAATCCAGGACCGAAAATAAAGCCAATACCTGGTTATGCAGCAAACGGGTGATCCCAATTTATTTCATGGTGCTATTGATGAGATCACTGAGGAAGGGCCATGCAGTCCTGAAACGTTTGATATTTTGTACTGCGTCAATAGCACCATGGAAAAAATTGGGATCACCCCGTTTACTGCATAACCAGGTATTGGCTTTCTTTTCACTCCTAGCTTTAACTGACACTGAATTTATGAGGATGTACTTAATTGTCTGAACGACTGATGTGGAACTCTGCACAAGTGCATACTTTGCCTGTGTTAACAAAGAATGTCTTTAGTTCCCTTTATAACATTTTGGGCCCAGCAAATTACAGAAAGCTAATACATATATAAGGAGACGCAGTACATATTTATCTCCTGTACTCGCCTAACAGATGCCCCATGCTTTGATAACTCATAGTCATAGAAAATGCCTGATCACTACCATTTATCAAGGGTGGGGGCATTCCAGCACAATACCTAACCCCCCTAAAAATCTACAGGACATGAACCAACTCCCCCCCACCACCACCACCATACACACAAGGTTTACAAGCATAACGTGGCTTTGTTCCCAGTGTGAGAGCGGTAGGACAGCTTTAAAAGCATGCCTGTCATATTAATTGTATGACACACGATGGGATTGTTTTTGCAAGTTCCTTCTGTCACTGTGGAATAGGAGGATCCATTTAGAGCTAAAACAATTATAAATGTATTTATATGAGCATTTCCCAAAAAATTAATCAAGGCATTTTCCCTTCAGATCAGTTGAGATTGTGCAAATTGCACATCAGAATGGTCACTGGTACTCACAGGGGTCACACAACCAATTTACCCCCAGTGATGATTAATATTCCATTGAAATCGAACTAAATATATTAAAGGGCATGTTGAACACTTTCAAGATTCATGGTTCAAAGTTATGAAGAAGTAATAGGACTTCAGATTTATGATGATGCATGACGCATGCAATTTTATTTCCTCAAAACCATTAATAATGTGTTCTAACATGATACATTTGAAGTAGGAAGTGCAAGAGATACTGTCTGCCTCAGATTGGAGATAAGGTTTACAAAGTCATTGACATATTTTCCTGTGCATTTCTGTATTTTAATGTAGAAAGTGTATATTTGTATTTCTTGTTTTTTTCTGAGGACTAGATGTACAATGAAAACTACATCAGAGGTAAAAAATAAAATACAAATACATGTGTATTTTTTAAAAACAACCATTTAACTACTGTTTTATTTTAGTTCATAAAACAAGGGTGATACTTATAAGCAGATTCAAGATTCTGTGTCCTTTGGGTCATAAAAATGTTCCATTGCTTGTAAAAACAGACTAGAAATCAATAGGTTTTTAATACCTTGCTCAAGGAACAGCTTTAATGGAAGTCCCTGGAGAATGGTGGTTATTTTAATTATCAAAATACAAACACATATGAAACAGATTTATATTAGTCACTGAATAATATTATGTATAGGTAGACTTTTCCTCTATCTTATCTGGGCAAATTCAGACCTATGACACATGGCCATACCCAGCATTAATTAGTTAGTAGAGGAGCACCCCAACTAACAGTGACAGAAAAGTGTGTTTAACTGTTGGCAGAAAGAATCTATTCAAATAAATAACAGGCTGTATTGTAACATGAAAAAAAATGCCAGTGGAAAATACACCCTATTTGACATGGGTCTTTTTATTTCCAAGTAACATGTAGCTTTGGACCCAGCTTTGTCATGGCAGCACCCTGTCACCAGAATATACTGTAAAACCAAATCAAGTACCTAGGCTCTCTGACCCAAATTACCTTGGAGCTGATAAAATACACAGGCCCTTCAATGGGGCCTCTGCTGGTTTGAGTGAAGATGTTTGCACCATTTATATGCAGAGTAGATTTGCAACAATGCTTTGGAGTGGCTTGTGTTTCCCTTTTTGAAGTCCTGAGGGAGGAAGGCACCCTGTAATCTTGATTTCTGAACCCTACCAATGAGGATGTACAGTGCACATGCACTAGCAATGACACAATCAGTCTGCACATAAGAGTAAATCAAATGTAGGAGGGGGTGGTGCTGCAAATTCGTGTCTGCAGCCCTCTCGTGCTTGTTGACGACAGCAGCCTGATTGGTGTACCAGAAACTGGAAATTCAATGCACTTGCTCACTGAGTGAGAAACAGGAACATTTGTTTCCAGTGTTCAGGTAAGAATTAGAAGAGCAGACACAGAGTACTGGGGGTGAGAGACCTATGGCATGTGTCAAGCAAATTTCATCACAGCAGTCGCTTTGTAATCCCCATGACTACTCTGTGCCCAGGGAAGTTACCATTTTGCGGTTCTGTATTTACTCCAACAGACAAATGATCCATGATCAGATGTAAAACCAGCTGTCTGTAACAGGTGAGCTGTTAAGCAGCCCTTTACTTGCTTTTCATTGTATATAATTTATTTCGTACATTGTGAAAAAAACACCTGGCACTGGCTACCCATACTTATAATGCATTAACAGTAATAATCACCCATGTGTTGAAAGTACCAGATTCACAGCAAGGAAATATACCCAAAAGTGCTAAATAAGATTCAATACCCATGTCACAATAACAAAGCAGATGGAGAAATCAGACTCCAGAAGTATTAGGTATGCAACAAAAAAGAGACAGACTTCATGCTGCACTCAGTTTAGAACTAAGACATTATGATTTAGATGTGTGTAAGCCATTGAAGATAGATTTCCTCCAACAACTCTTTGCTTCATCCGTTTCTGATAATTTGTGACCATAATTATCATGCATAATGAATCCTCTAATCAAGAATCAGATTGTGTTCTTTTCTGCTGCTAGCTGCCAGCCTGGTTACATTTGTTTTCTATGTGTTCATGGCTAAAAAGAGTGAAGGAGAATCATACAGAGACTAACTACATATCTCAGCAAGCCTGTAATTAGTCCTTAGGAAGGCAGCTGAAGTACAGGAAATAATTTGGTTGTCTGCTGCTGCTGCTGCATAGAGCCCTTGAGCCACAAGGAATCAAGCAAAGTATCAAAATAACCACTAGAAGCATAGCATATTTTTCATAAGGATCTGTATAAAATTAGTGATGATCACATGCAAAATTCCTACTAATTTCCTGCAATCCATGTACACAATCATTTTTTTTAATGTATGGGCACAAATGGCAGATATGTGTGAGCAAGTACTGAATTGTGTGTGTGTGAATAAAGTGACTTTTTTCTGTTCTGTTTAGCGCAGTGCTTTTCAGCATCAATCTATTTACCAAAGCCCATTTAATGTCCTTTTTGTAACTTTTTAAAACTTATTAGAACTCAACACTTAAGCACCCCTTAAGCAATAATAAGAAAACAATTGTTTAAGGCTGGTGGTGTGGTTACTGGTTTCATTTTAAAGTACATGGCTTCTGAAAGATGAAAACAATTAAGCTTGTCTCTTGTCACTCGTGATGAAAGATACAGTGTGCTCAGAGGCTTACTTTACACTTTCAGAAACACATCCCTTAAATGCCATACCTTTGTTTACATTTGGTATTTAAACCTCTCATCAGGCTAAAGTATGTGTGAAATTCTCTGGCACATATGTCCCATTCCACACAGTTCAGCCAGTGCTTATTAAAATAAACCGTGCTGCCCTTTACATTGTGTAGTAGGGTCAGATGACACCATTGTTATGAAATCTGAGTTTTACTCTAATCCAATAACCAAAACAGCATTAGTCACTTCAGCTATGTATTTAGCCATGGGGAAATCACATAACAATTCTCTGTTCACATTTTAGATATTCCCACAAACCTGCAGGGGGTCCAACAAAAGATAAAGTAATGTTACTTTCTGGATTGTCCTTGCATTGAAAGCTGCAGAGTTGAAGTTGGGAGCAATATTAAAGGCTTCCTTTTGATTTTCTAAAATACATATTATACTGATGCTCTCTATTCCTCCCGACATAATCCCTGCTGAGGACACCTAAACTATCCTCAATTTCATGGAAAGAGAAAGAAATCGATTGCATGCATGATATGTGCAGCCATGTATCACATGCCACTGTGACTGTAGAGATTAAGGCATGCTCACTTCAAGGCATAATCTTGTACATAATCTTGTAGAAAAGTTGATTTATGCTTATATCAACCAGAGAATAAAATGGCAGGTACTGAGTGCCTGCCATTTTCTTTTCTGGTTGAATGCACCTGGCCAGACTATGGAGCTGGTGCAAAATTGTTGGTGAGGTGAAAGGGTAAATGGCTTGTTGCATCACTGTGTTTTATGCACCTGATGAAGACCGTTGTAGCCGAAACATGTTGTGCAGGATTTTCTGCAAAATAAAATGAAAACCAAGAAATTGTGCTCTCCGGGCTATTCTCTCCTTTACTTGGAATCTTTGCACTCCGGCACGGGGTCTGTGACTTGTTGAGAAGCACTAAATACACAGATGACCATTATAAGGACAACTCCATATCTAATCGAAAACCTCCACCTTGAGCATGCGCACCCAGAGCACAAATTTATACTGGTGAGATTATAAACTCATTGGCTATGTACCGGGGATTTCATAATTAATGTATAATGCTTATATCACCCATAACTTGTATTACAATTGCATAGTTACACAACTCCCTCTTATGTAAAGAAGATATAAGCCAAAAAATGCTATTTTGATTAAGTAAAGACATTGCAATTCAAGGCAACTCTCCAATGTACATTAATACAATTTTTTAGTGGTTTCAGAGGTCTTTGCATATATAATCTTGTTCGAAAGCAATATCTCTCTGGCCCATTCAATTTTCACCACTGGTGGTTCTGACTTTTGAAACAATGTAGCAGAAGCCGGACACATTAATTTAAACACAATGTAGTGCCAGCCAGGGGAATAGAAAGAAAACTTACACTGGAGTTGGTCAGAAATTAGCTTGACACACAGCTCTAAAGAAACTTCCAGTTTGAAGCATGGGGGCGCTTTAGAGTTGCTCTAGCTGCAACAGGGTGCAATGGAAGTAGTCTCCTGTAAGAAACTTTACAGACAACCTACACGGTCTACTGCCATATACATAACAGCATATCCATGACAATAACATGTCTCAAATTCTTGAATGTAGTGCACCCCCCCCCCAAAAAAAATTATTCAGTTCTAGTGGTAGAATGTTTAATTTAAAAAATGTCTGGTGTTACTGGTCCTTTAAGCGATTAATTCTGTGATGTTATTTTTAGGCAGTTCTGAGGCAGCACAGTAAGAGTTAACTGAAATCACATGGAATGTTTTGCACTGGACATAAATGTTTTAACAGTGTGGGCTGACGTCCTAGAGGTTCAGTGTCAACAGCAGAACGACGATCCTTTTAGAATGCCGGCTAGAGTATTTGGATTGCAATGTGCCACTGAGATTGAATCTAGCTTTTCTGCTCAACAAAACTAGCTTCATTTAGTCAGAGAAATATATCAAACACCGTAGGCAGCAAACCTTAACATCACAAAGGCTCATTCTAATCTATTTTAATTATACCACCCACTTATCTTGTAACCCTGTATGGATTAGTGTTAAACACAAGCCAGAAGTAATTTCTAGTGCAGGGGTCTTAGGTCTTATTTCACCCAGGTTTCACATGCACAGGCAACACCCAGGCCTCAAACAGTTGGAACATCACTGCTGAAATGACAGTTACAGGTGTTTAATGAAAGAGCAAGGGTGTAACTCAGACCTCACCAGAATAGCATGTGAGTCTGGTCTCAGTCTGAGAAACACTACCCTACTGCCTTGCTATCAAAGAACGCAAGAAAAGCAAAATGGCAGTAGCACTAACGCTTTCATGGTGTAACTACAAGTTATTGGACCCTGCCGCAAAGTCTTTACCTCCAAAACTTTGATGAAGATGCTAGATGCTTCTGGAAGGTAAAGATTTCTAGTCCAAGGAATTGTAAAACTATAACTCTCAGCATACCTCCATCAGCTCAACACAGTCACGGGAATCATGTCTGAATGTGGTATTTTGTTTGTACTGCTTGAATTTATCCTAGAGCTTGAAGATAAGCTGTATGTTGAAAAAAAAAGTTGTTTTGGTGCATGTTTGTGGGGTGAAACATCAATTGGATTTGGTTTACAGTACACTTGTCAAATGTTGCAGGCTTACAAAGTAGGGTGTTTGCAGCCTTTGGTGTTTGATATATAAAATGTGTCCCTCAATGAAAACATCAGTTCAGAATATTCAGCTTGTTTTAGCATATATAGTTCACAGTACTCTACACACCAGATCCATGCTATTGTTAAAAGCCTAGGTTATCACTGTTAGGTTGTTCCTGCCCTCTTCTGGTAACCCAGCTTATGGAAGGTCTTAGTTATGAAGGAAATTATCCATCTTTTTTTTAGTTGGCCGTATAAAGGTGCAGTCCAGCAACAAATATCAGTGCCTCAATAATTGGGTTCTAAGTCCAATAAGCACTAAATACAGGCAGAAAATCGTGAGCAGGACTTAGGTCTATGGGTGGTTTTATTGGCTCAGCCCTTTGCTCCCCTGCTGGGTCCCTCATATGGAGATACCCGCTATAGTGAACATATATATATTATGTTGGCTTCCCACTAAACAGTGAATTGTAATAAATGATATGATGTCAGAGTCCTGATTCCAAATCATCACTGGTAGACAGGGGTCAGAACATTATTATTAATCCACAAACATTTTGATCAATACAAACATCTTGTGGATCTATAAATTGGCAAGATCCATTCTCTGGGAGCAGGTGATATCCTAGCACATATTGTAGCTGGTAGTCCATGCCCTAAATAGTGTATGCAGACATGTCTGTTTATCTACAGTGCAGATGTATTCTCTTCCCAGTATGTGGGAAATCCTTCTCAGTCAGCTTTATACAATAAAAGGGCATGGACAACCAGCTAAGAGATATATAGTATGACGATTGATTATTATTGCATTACTGTAGGAACATCTGTGGATGCTGCCCCCCTCCCAACACATTGCTAGTGCAGGGAGTGCAATTCTCTCCCTTAACTAGCTCTTAAAGTTCCAGCTTTCACTATTTTGCTTCTGCAGGTAAAAGTTCTCACCTTTCCTCGTTCCTCAAATGATATGTTAAGCTTTTTTTTACAACCCTGGTCTTTCTAACTGTGCTCTCCTATTGCAATTGATACACTTGCCTTTATTTTATCATTTTATCCTTTTTATACCAAAAGTGTCTCTCCCCCTTTTTCCAGAGAGGCTATAGGGATAATAGCGGACAAGATACACACATATTTCCCAAAGATTTAAGGTTCCACGTGATGGTCCCAAAAGAAGCATAGCTTACTCAAAGGTGGGTGAGGATTTGAATAGATTGGGGCCTGCCTGGTGTCTCTTTTTTAAATCAAATGCTTAGAGGCATGTTACATGTGCGGGCATGACTTGTTCCAGTGCCAATGTGATATTGGTGCCAATTCTAATTGACAGAAATTTAACATCAGTGTCCCTTATTGAACTGAGAGGACAATGTTTATTTAAGGAATAATGTCTCATTTGTGGCTGGCAAATGAAAGCTTTTGAATGTGTCTGTTAGCCCAAAGGTGCTTGAAGAGCTCAGGCTTACTACAGTCACCTTGTAATGTTCCTGAAAAGCACCACAAGAGCTTACCCTTCACATTGCACCGGCCTTACCTGGTGGTGTGTGTGTGTGAGGCACGGTGGGGGTGGAGTTTCTTCTGGTGGGACCCTCATGCTCTGGGCTCGGTGCTAGCGAGAGTGGCCTCTATGAGAAGAGTAGGAGGCGGACCTGTAGTTGCCTATGTTTCTAGAAGGAGGAGGCGTGTATGTGAAGTGGTTATTTCCAGCTCATTTCCAGCCTCAGCTGTCTGACGTGACGTGTGCTAGCTCCTGAGCGCCTTTTACTACAACAGACAGCCTGTGCGCTCCTCTCCCCTCATTCTCCTTCCCCTGCCACAGCATCTCCTGTCAGTTCCATTCAATTGCCTGAGAGGGAGAGACGCGGAAAGGTAAGAGCCACTCGCCGCCTCGCTGTCACTTCATGTACCTGTCATTTCTAAGCTTTAACCCCTTGCTCTCCAGGACAGCATCTGCATTGCTAAACCTGACAAACGAGCATTGTGCCCCCCCCCATTTATAGCATTGTTTGTGCCTCATGGCTATGACTTTAATTGGCGCTCGCATGAAACAAAGGGTGGGGAGCGATGCTTGGCTGGGAAATGAGAGGTGTCAAACGTCCCTTTGTCTGTGAGTGGCGACCCCCTGTTCAGTACAGTAGTATTGAGTCTCCCGTCCTCTTTCTCTTACTGCAGCTCTCAGGGGGAAGCGAGGCACCCGCGCACATACCATTCCGGGGGGGAACCGAGGAGGATTTGCCTGACAATATTCAGCCTACAATTCCACATTCGAGGAAGAATTCGATCACATTTGGGAATTTTTACAAGCAAACTGGGATCTATGAGTGGAAAGGTGATCAAGCCTAAAGAGGAAAAGGATGCTTCTAAGGGTAAGCCTGCTGCTCACAATGAGCTAAACCTGTTCAGCGGCTGGGGGGGGTTGGAGGGGGTCCAATGGTGGGAACTGCGATTGCGCACGCCCCTGACTCTCAGGGGGTTAAAGGAAAGTCACATTGGAACAGGTGGTGACCTCTTGTTGCTCGGAACGATGTCGATAGTGCGCGATAGGTTGTTGGTTATAATTGGTGGTGCGGGTGGCATCCTGCGCTCAAACACACGCCAATTGTCTTGTGTATATACTACAGATGATATGTCGCCAGACTGGCAATCTGCAGCTCCCTCAGCCATCAGCTGGACGACCTGCTGCCTACAAGTGCTGCTGCCTGTTCTCTATTCTCATTGGCTATTACTATTTAATTAAGAGAACGGCCACCTGATGTCACTAGTAACCGTGTCATCTCCTCCTAGGTGTGCGAATGGGGTTATAGGCGATGCTGTAGTTCACCAGACCTGAGCTATGAAACAATCAGCTGTCCTTAGGTAGGGTCGATAATGCTAATCTCCCTGAGACACATTTCTGGAGTCCTTTCCTAGGGAGAGAGGTTTTTGCAAGAAGGAAGGGGGGGGGGGGGTGTTAGAAGATGTATTTCCCTGTATGTATCCAAGCCATCGACTGCCTTTGTGCTGGATGTAAACTGGGTGACAATTGCCATGGAGACTGGGAGGGCAGGAGGGTGGGGGAGGAGAGGTGTGCTACATTGCAATGACATTACTTTCATTTGCATCTCCAGCACAAGCCAGTGGGATAGAGCAGGGGTCTGGGCAAGTTGCTGCTGCTGGGTGTGCACTGGTGCAGGGCTGGGGAATGATAATCAACACTCTAATCTGTACATGTGCTCCTTCCTGTGCTGTGACAGCGTGGGCTGGCCCTTACCCCCATTACTCATGCCACTTCCAAAACTTTTCCCTAAGGGTAACCCATTATGTATAGTAGGCAACATGTACTCATGTCTGCAAAAGCCATAAACTCAGTAAACAATAGATTGTAAGCTCTATTAGAGTATAGTGCAACCACAGTTTCCGGTGTTCCCCTTTTGTTCCGACTTGGTATTCCCGTTTCTTCTCGGGTAGAGATTCACAGTATCAAAGTCTGTTATGAATCAGCGCTAAAAAAGCTAGGGAAAAACAAGAATGCAGCATAAAAGGAAATCTAAGTGTAGCAGATTATCGGTTGTTGTAATTCCACAATTTCCCAATAGATTGTAAGGTCTGCCAAAAGGTGTCTGGAAATTCATTTGGTACTTTGCTGTGTACACTGAAATGTATAAGCAAGAAAAAAAGACGTATATGAGCCTTGTCATTTAACCACATTAATTGAGATAATCCTATCCCTGGTGTACCACATGTTATTCTTCTGTCTATATGTCCACTCACAACCATTTCTTTTGTACTTCAATTTGCGCCACAGTAAAAGTTCTCATGAGAGTGGCTAAGCAGCACAATCGGTACCTTGAGTATTCTATATGTAATTATGCCAATATAACAAGTGCAATAAAGATAGTGTAACCAGCCTGCATGCTGTAAAAACCAACAAACTGCCACATTCTAGATCCATCACAATAAATATCCTGAAAACAGCCAGCTTAAAGGGATACTGTCATGGGAAAAAAAAATTTTTCAAAATGAATCAGTTAATAGTGCTGCTCCAGCAGAATTCTGCACTGAAATCCATTTCTCAAAAGAGCAAACAGATTTTTTTATATTCAATTTTGAAATCTGACATGGGGCTAGACATTTTGTCAATTTCCCAGCTGCCCCATGTCATGTGACTTGTGCCTGCACTTCAGGAGAGTAATGCTTTTTGGCAGGCTGCTGTTTTTCCTTCTCAATGTAACTGAAGGAGTCTCAGTGGGACATGGGTTTTTACGATTGAGTGTTGTTCTTAGATCTACCAGGCAGCTGTTATCTTGTGTTAGGGAGCTGTTATCTGGTTACCTTCCCATTGTTCTTTTGTTTGGCTGCTGGGGGGGGGGGAAAGGGGGGGTGATAATCACTCCAACTTGCAGTACAGCAGTAAAGAGTGATTGAAGTTTATCAGAGCACAAGTCACATGACATGGGGCAGCTGGGAAATTGACAAAATGTCTAGCCCCATGTCAGATTTCAAAATTGAATATAAAAAAAATCTGTTTGCTCTTTTGAGGAATGGATTTCAGTGCAGAATTCTGCTGGAGCAGCACTATTAACTGATTCATTTTGAAAAAAAAATTTTTTCCCATGACAGTATCCCTTTAAATTAAAAAAAGAGTTTGCAGGACTTAACAGGTTTACTTGCACTGTATCTGCAAGCTTTATTGATGAAAGGCTTATTTTCACAATGAGGCGGTGAATGCTAGCCACTGTAACAGGCTCATCCGTATTGTAAAGCAAAAAATAAATGGATCCTGGGCAGCCTGGAACAGACTCTGCATTTGTGCGGGAACAATATTTGATGCAGAGGCAGACTCCGTGTGATCAAAAACTGCTTTTCAATCATCTTTGTTACTGTTATAGTCTAGATCCATAAACTTTCGAAGTCCACAACTTCTCTGGGATACAGAAGGTCAAATGTCATTCTGTTTATAAAAAGTGCTAAACTGTATGTTTTCAGCTGTAAAGTGGGCTGTAGTTTTAGTAAGGGAAAATATATAAATGTAATACTAAATTAACATTTGAAAATTTAGAAATGTGTTATTTAGTACAGGTAGGGGATCTGTTCTTCTGAAACCCATTATCCAGAAAGCTCCAAATGACAGAAAGACCATTTCCCATAGAAAAAAATGATTTCCATTTTCTCTGTTATAATAAAGCAATACCTTGTACTTGATCCAAACTAAGATATAATCCTTATTGGAAGCAAAACTAGCCTACTGGGTTTATTTAATGTTTACATGATTTTCTTGTAGACTTAAAGCAGATCCACATTACAGAAACTAGGGATGCACCGAATCCAGGATTCGGTTCGGGATTCGGCCAGAATTCGGCCTTTTTCAGCAGGATTCGGATTCGGCCGAATCCTTCTGCCCGGCCGAACCGAATCCGAATCCTAATTTGCATATGCAAATTAGGGGTGTGGAGGGAAATCGTGGGACTTTTTGTCACAAAACAAGGAAATAAAATAATTTTCCCCTTCCCATTCCTAATTTGCATATGCAAATTAGGGTTCGGATTCGGTTCGGTATTCGGCCGAATCTTTCACAAAGGATTCGGGGGTTCGGCCGAATCCAAAATAGTGGATGCGGTGCATCCCTAACAGAAACATCCGTTATTAGCAAAATTCCAAGCCCAGAGCATTCTGGATAACAGGTCCCATACCTGTACATACCTGTACTTCATATGATTTACCAAATATTTTTTGGTTTTCTTACATACAGTACTACAGGTGACAAGCCACCCACATGGGCAACAAATAACAAAAACTTTTTACATTTGCAGGGATATGCATATATATGTAATATGTAACATGAGATTATAATCATGGTTACTTTATAGCAGGGATCTTCAGTTTGCAGGCGTCTCCAGCTGCTACAGACTGAACAATCTGTTTTCCAGGAGATGTTGGGGATTGTAGTCTGAAAACAACACAGCTTGAGCTGTATATAATGATGCTAAAAAAGATTTTTTTAAAAAGATTTTAAAAAACATTATTGTTTATTTATAAAGATACATTTCCATAGCACTGTAAAAAAGGAGGGAAAAACAGTGTAAGAAAGTGTCTTGTTCACAAGAACTCACAATCCACAGGTGTTCTGTATAACCAGTCATATGAATTAATAGTGTAATTTAAACAAGTCACAAGAAAAATATGGCCACACACTTGCTGATACAGGTTTTCTCAGTATGAGCTCAAGGCTTTTCTATTTTTTTGTTTATTTTGTGTCTCAAACCATATTAGCATTGCATGATCTATGGATATTTTTAGTAGCTTGCCTCTGTAAAATGATCCGTCAATACATGTCTTGCCTTTGGCTAGTCCCATTTCTGTGTGACAGTGTTACCACGTCAGCAGATCTATGTTTTGTCTGTATAATAGTGGCTCATGGAAATTTCCTGCTCCAAATTGCTGGATAGCCCAGCTTTCCGGAGAGCAGAATATTTTTTCCACACTCCAGTAGCTTAGATTTATGGAATTGATATCTAGAGAAAACGTAAATTATTATATGCAATGTTGAAGTCATCCCAGGAGATAAGAGGAGATATAGCCACCATCACTTAGGTTAGCTGCGTAAAGCAAATACTGAAGTTGAAATAATTTTGCTTCCAAGATCAAATTATTTACTCCATCTAAAGGGCTCACCCTGTTACTTATTTCATTTGCAGAGAGATAAGCTTGGTGCTTCTCTTCTTAACCCAAGGGCTAAAGTTTGAATTATAGATTATTCATTGAGAAATAATGTTATATTGATGAATGCCCGTACTGAGGATTTGGTTCTTTAGAACAATAAAATATATTCTTTCTGCCGGAAAAGGCATGGTATAGCATCCGAGTGTATGTTTTTTAACAGCATGTTGCTTTATGTACAAATGCAGGTTAATATTCTATCAAAAATGATACAAAAATACAAATGCTGCAGCATGCAGACCAATCAGCATCTAAACCAAATAATTGTCTTTTTATGTGGCACAAATCAAACATATGTTCAAAATAGTCAAAGCACTGTATACAGTGCAAATCCCAATAAGTCCTTTCGATTAAGAGCATTTGACATCTTTTGACCCTAGACTATATTTAACCCATGTCTATTCTGTGCAGAGTAAATTCAAATGACAGAAAAATAAAATGATATAACAAACAACTCCCCCCCCCCCACATTTCATTTATACTGATGGCTAAGTCTAATAATTCTAGTGAAAGCATAATATTCTTGTATGATCTTTCAAATAAGAGCAGTAGATATTTTTCAACCTACTGTGTATTGAACGCATTGTATTTCTGTCAGAAAATGCCAATAGGATCAATTTGTATCAATACAAAATACAACTTTCCAGTAAGAGAGGTTTACATATACATATGTATAAATCTGTCTCTGTATTCTGTCGGAATGTTACCGAGTGCAAATCTTACACTGTAATCTTTCCAATAACAGTAATATGTTGCTTCTATTTGAAACAAATATCAAACCCATAGTTATTCCTTGTGAGCAAATGTAACATTGTGCAAATGCCGGAACGCGACCCAACCAATGAGAACACTGGAAATCATTTTAACATCTTTAAACTTCTGGCTGCACTACTCACAGACACAGCAGGAAGAAACAAAATGAGCTGTCTCATAAATACATGCCATTTTTATGTTCCACTCTGTTTACATCTAAGCAGACAGCCAAATATAAAAAGACACAACAGTGAAATCTCGATTTTAAGTACCCTGATTTTACGTTTTCCCGCATTTTACATTTTTTATTTTGTGGTCCCACCAATTTATAATGTATTTCAATGGGTGCATTTCCCTGAATTTAAGTAATGTTTGTCCTGATGTACCCAAAAAAATGCTTTTTTTCCTCTATGATTATTATTATTTGTGAAATAAAGAGGTTTAAAATATTAACCAGATGTATATTTTGTCATGGTCCTGCCTGTAAATGGTCAATTCCAGTTAGTCTGTCTCTTATACAGTCCTGCACCAATCACTTATTGCTTTAGGTTTTATATGTGATTTAGTGATATGCGGGTTGGGTTTTTCGCGACCAGCAACCGCCCGATATCCACCATCCCACCACCTGCGCCCGTCCGATCCCGACTTACGGGTTACTTTTATTGACCCGAGCCGCCCCGCTCATGAAGTCACAAAAGGGGCAGGACGATCAGGCGTGGCTATAAAACCGGAAGTCGGAAAGGGGGGGGGGGCGGGGAGAACAGGAAGAAGAGCTCGACCTGGACCTGCCTGCCAATGGGGGTGCGAGGTTGGCCCGAACCCGACAGACCCGCGGGTAATCCAGCAGGGCCAGCATGTATCCGGCCGGCCAGCACATCACCAAGGCAAATACCATCTCTGCTTGTTGCAGTGGGCCACAAATAATCAAGATTATTTAGAAAATGAAAACTAATCTTTACATTTTAGACATTGTTACTTGGTGCTTTGACTTATGTAAAATCTATTGATCAGCAGATTATGTAGCTAAACATGAAAGGTGCTACACTGCTGCACACCTCTGTCTTTAGTTAGTGTTGCTTAGGCCTAGAAATCTGGATGGAGTCTATTGTGCATCTCCTGTTTCAATTTCCCCTTAAAGCAGGGTACTTTCCTTCTATTATGTGATTTTAAACGTCAATGATTTAGAAAATGAAAATGCCCCTCAGAAGGCAAGATGATTGATATGAGAAATGCTGTTTAAAGGGTGGTTCACCTTTAAGTTCACTTTTAATATCTTATAGAATTGCCAATTCTAAGCAGCTTTTCAAATGGTCTTCATTATTTATAGTTTTTGAATTATTTGTTGTGATTCTTGTTCTGACTCTTTCCAGCTTTCAAATGGGGGGGTCACTGACCCCATCAAAAAACAAATGTTCTGTAAGGCTACACATTTATTACTGATAATTTTTAATTACTCATCTTTCTATTCAGTCTATTCATATTCCAGTCTCTTATTCAAATCAGTGCATGGTGGTTAGGATAAATTGGACTCTAGCAACCAGATTGAAGAAATTGCAAACTGTGGAGAGCTGCTGATTAAAAAGGTAAATAACTCAAAAACCACAAATGATAAAAATAAATACCAATTTCGAATTGTCTCAAATTGTCTACATCATACTAAAAGTTAACTCAAAGATGAACAACTCTTTTTAAAACGTACTTATTTAACAAATTTAATTTCTATGTATCCCATTATCTTTTTTAGCTAGATGTTGCCACATTGCATCAATGTGTTTGCCACTCAACTTTTCATCATAAAACTCAGCTTCATGTTTTCTGCCCAAAGTTAAAATACTTTGGTAGCTTGGTTTGGCCACTTGTCATACAAGTTTACATGTTTTCATAAGCAAAGAAAGTTTTATGTCACCTTTACCTATTTAAATTATACTGAGAAGAGTAATGCAAATGGCCATTCACTGGAGAAGAACAAACCAGTTAAAAGATTTGTTTGTGGAGGATTGAACTTTGAGTCAGTGGTTTGCTTTTCACCATCCCTCACCATTTAATTTCTTCTAGCATAAATATAATACCTGCTTATCAGGCTTACTAAAACTATTATTCCAATTCAGTCTTACATCAGACTAGTGTACTACTACATGATGGTCAGTTTCTGACTAAATGATATTCATGGCCTGTAGCTGCTCAAAAGCAATAGGAAGCTTCAGGGAGCCCCAGCTAAAGTGGTGGAGCATCTCACTAAACTGGAGCATCTTAGCTACTTTAATGTCAAAAACCTCCCATCAGGGCTTTTAAGAAAATCCCCTAGTGCGAGAGCATACATTGACCATAGGGCTCATCATGATCATAGTACTGCTAGATGCAAGAAAAAACAGAAACATGGAAACAGTAGTTGCAATGCTGAAAGTGCTTTCAAGCTATATTTATTAAATGAAGGCACACCCTAATTTGGTCCATATTAGACATCATAGTCAGCTTTCCGATGAAGATCCATGGTTATGTTCAGAATGGGGATGGTAGATCACATTTATCTCCATAATGGGGATAAAAGATCCCACTGGTTAC